>NW_011397060.1:0-623 GCF_000754665.1 Bison bison bison | reverse complement strand
CTGGAAGATGTCTTGTCTTGTCTGTCTGGATTGATGTCTGTGTCAGTGTGAGCCTTGTGATTTTTTGATAATACTGCTCAAGTTCTGAGTTCTTATTTCAATGGTCTCAAGACAAGGCAGCCCTTGCAAACCCAACTGCTTCCAATACAAGAAAACTTTGACCTCAGGGAATGTCAGAGTCCCGTGAACTGGGAACTAGTCAATATGAAATATCTAGTAGTTTTGTTTTTGCTCCTCTACTGTAGACATGTCTAAGAGTCATCAACATGAAGCACAAAATGTTCATAGTGCCTCGGTTTGTTCTAAGGTAAAAATTGCTATATCGTTATATCTGTCACAAGCTTGTCAACAAGAAAGTACCTCGAAAGAACAGGAACAAAACAAAATATTAAATGTGATATGAGCTTTTAGATAAACTATGAACACTAATTACACTCGAAAATATCTGCCTATGAGAGTCTTGATTGAAGGCACAGGAGAAGGGGACGACAGAGGCTAAGATGGTTGGATGGCATCACTGATTCGATGGACATGAGTTTGAGCAAGCCCCTGGAGTTGGTGATGGACACGGAAGCCCAGCGTCCTGCAGGCCACGGGGTCCCAAAGAGTCAGACACGACTGAG
>NW_011397059.1:0-699 GCF_000754665.1 Bison bison bison | reverse complement strand
GCTCGAGCAGGGCTGGGCCCCAGGGCCGGACCCACCAGAGGACCACCCAGAGCAGCACCTGCAAGGGAGGGTGGCCCCTTAGCGGCGGCCAAGCCCCAGATGCCGGTGCACCTCCATGTGAAACGCTGGCCTCCATACGGAGAGGCCCAGGGCAGGGCAGCCTCGTGAACCCTGACACTCTGGGCCCTGTTCCCTCCGAGAACGTGCACGCAGGGCGTGGCCGGCAGCACTGCCGCTGTGGGAGGATACCCATGCGTCCCTATGTGAGGGGCCTTGGCCATGCTCTGACAACTCCGGCGGCAATGGGGCGCCAAGGTCACGTTCTCTGGTGTGAGGGTTCTCCCAGGCTAACCTCCAGAGACCCACTGACCCTCCACTCCCTGGGGGCGTGGGCTCCATGCCCCCGCAGGACCAGGCCGGCCTGTACTCACCCCAAAGCACATCAGGAGCAAGTCCTGACTGTAGCAGAATCCAGCCCCTGCATTCCCGCCACGCTGCCTGGTCCCATGAGCGCGGGAGGAAGGGTGCAAACACAGAGTGCGGTTAGTCGTGCAACGTCACATGGGGCACGAGGACACACAACGCACACCCGCAGCAGTGCCCACTCCTACTGAGGGTCTGGGGAAACTTCTAGAGGGTGGATGAGCCAGAGAGAGCGAGCCTGGGGGCTGCCACGTGGGGGTCCCTGCCACCCGGGGT
>NW_011397058.1:0-550 GCF_000754665.1 Bison bison bison | reverse complement strand
ATCAGTTAAGGATCAGTCACTTGATCAGTGCATGCTCAGTCAGGTGGTCAGTTCCTGATCAGCCACGTGATCAGTGGGTGCACAGTCACATGATCCGCGCTTGTCAGTCACCGAGCACTGCATGAGAAACACGTGATCAGTGCATGATGAGCCACGTGATCAGTGCCTGATCATCCACGTCATCAGTGCATGGGCAGTCACGTGATCAGGGCATAAAGCCACGTGATCTGTACTTGATCAGCCACGTGATCAGTGCCTGCAGAGTCACATGATCAGGGCCTGCTGAGCTGCGTGATTCCTGCCGGCTCATCTGCATGATAATTGCCAGCTGAGCTGCGTGATTCCTGTCTGCTCATCTGCTTGATTATTGCCAGTTGAGCAGCATGATTCGTCACTGCTGACCTCCATGCTTATTGCTTGCTGATTGCGTGGTTCGTGTCTGCAGAGCTCTTTGATTATTGCCTCCTGAGGTCCCTCTTCGGGGGCCACCTGCCAGGGACCAGCCCCAGTTGATTCACGGTATTCGAAGTAGAGATGGCCTAGGCGACTA
>NW_011397057.1:0-809 GCF_000754665.1 Bison bison bison | reverse complement strand
TGAGGCGTTTTGGAGAGAGGTCGCGAGGTTGGCCTCTAGGCCATGCAGGAGACGAAGGCCCTCATCTCCGCGATGACGTGGGAGTCTCGGGGTGGTTCTGGAGCGGCGGCCCCAGGGTGCGGTTTCTCACGAGGTACGATGGCGAGGTCAGTGAGCCTCTCGTGGGGGGCGCCCAGGGGAAGTCGGGGTCTCCATGCGAGTGGCGAGGGGGAGCGCGTCATTGCTCTCGAGTCATGGTAGGGGAACCTGAGCTCGAGACGTGTTGAAGAAGGTCTCTCGAGGTCTTTCTCGGGTGGAGGCAGGAAACCCTGGCTTCCCTCGACTTGTGCAGGTGACCTCAGGGGGCTTCTCATGGTGGCTCTGAGAAGTCAGGGAAACTGGATTTGGGGGGGGGAGCCTCTCGGGACTCCACGGGGTTTGGTGCATTGGAAGAGGGCCTCATCTCCAGTTGAGGCAGGAACCTCAGGGTTCCTCTGATTTCAGACTCCGATCGCAGGGTCCCTGCAGACTGGGGACAGGAGAGTCAGGCCTCGTCTTGGGTTGATTCATGGAACTCCGCTTGCCTCTCGAGGTGTCCCCGGGGAGAGAGGCCACTTGTCGAGCGGTATTTGGAACCTGGGGGTCTTTTCCGGACGATGCACGGGCGAGTCACTGCCCCTTCGTGTTGACTTCATTCACAGGGTGGAGTTCGGAGAGGTGTCCGGGCATCGGGTTCTTACCAAGAGGGGACCGGGAAATCGGGGTGCTTCGCAATGTGGAAGCACCCACGAGGCCACGTCTGGAATGTCGTCGTGAGACCGGCCTCATCC
>NW_011397056.1:0-899 GCF_000754665.1 Bison bison bison | reverse complement strand
ATACGTCGGGAAAAAACCCCCACGATTCCAAATACCGCTCGACAAGGGCCTCGTCTCCCCGGGAACACCTCGAGAGGCAAGCGGAGTTCCAGTGCCTCAACACAAGACGAGGCCTGACTCTCCTTTCCCAAGTCTGCAGGGACCCTGGGATCGGAGTCTGAAATCAGAGGAACCCTGAGGTTCCTGCCTCAACTGGAGATGAGGCCCTCTTCCAATGCACCAAACCCAGTGGAGTGCCGAGAAGCCCCTCCCACCTCCAGTTTCCCTGACTTCTCAGAGCCACCATGAGAAGCCCCCTGTGGTCACCTGCACAAGTAAAGGGAAGCCAGAGTTTCTGCCTCAACCCGAGAAAGACCTCGAGAGACCTTCTTCAACACGTCTCGAGGCCATATACCCCTACTATGACTCGAGAGCAATGACGCGCTCCCCCTCGCCACTCGCATGGAGACCCGACTTCCCTGGCGCCCCATGAGAGGCTCACTGACCTTGCCGGCGTACCTAGGGAGAAACCGCACACTGTGGCCGCCGCTCGAGAACAACCCCGAGCCTCCCCCATCACCGCGAGTTGAGGGCCTTCGTCTCCTGTATGGCCTAGAGACCAATCTCTCGACCTCTCTCCAATGCCTCAGGAGGCTTGACTCCCTTTAGTCCACCCAGTGAGCTCCAAGAGATACCCGTCGCGACTCGAGAGCAGAGCGGGGTTCTTTGCTTCCACTCGACATGAATGCCTGTCTCCCCGGGTGTGTCTGGAATGCAACCCTGAGATCCCTGTCGGCCCTGGAGAGGAACAGTGTCTTCTGGACACAAGCCTAGATGAGGTCTATTGGCCCTGCAGTCACTCGAGAGCAATCCCCAGCTTTCCTTCGCAACTCGAATGGAAGATTGGACTTCTCTGGGCC
>NW_011397055.1:0-609 GCF_000754665.1 Bison bison bison | reverse complement strand
GCCTGTCTCCCCGGGTGCGTCTGGAATGCAACCTCGAGATCCCTGTCGTCCCCTGGAGAGGAACACTTGGCTTCTGGACACAAGCCTAGATGAGGTCTCTTGGCCCTGCAGCACTCGAGAGCAATCCCCAGCTTTCCTTCGCAACTCGAATGGAAGATTGGACTTGCCTGGGCCAACACAAGAGGCAGCCTGAATTCCCCGTCGTAACTCGAGAATCCCACCGTAACTCGAGAAAAACCACGTGGCTCCCCCGTCATCGCAAGATGAAGCCCTTTCCCGCTCCAGCGTCTCAGGAGAAGTCCCACGTTAGGAATTGGAGGTCGAAAGGGCACTTGGCACCCTTGATGCGACCCACAAAGTTCACCGAAATCCCTGTCTCCCTCGAGAGGAACACCGAGGTTTTCCGGCACCCCCTCCTCTGAGCCCTTTCTCCCCTCCTGATCTGGACAGGAGGGTCGACTCCCCTGCTTTGTCTGGAAGGGGTTCCCGACCTTCCGGTCGCACCTCAGGATGAGGCCGGTCTCACGAAGACAGTCCAGACGTGGCCTCGTGGGTGGTTTCACATTCCGTAGGACCCCGATTTCCCGGTCCCCTCTTGATAAGAACCCG
>NW_011397054.1:0-579 GCF_000754665.1 Bison bison bison | reverse complement strand
GCCCAGGCAAGTCCAATCTTCCATTCGAGTTGCGAAGGAAAGCTGGGGATTGCTCTCGAGTGACTGCAGGGCCAATAGACCTCATCAAGGCTTGTGTCCAGAAGCCAATGTTCCTCTCCAGGGGCGACAGGGATCTCGGGGTTGCATTCCAGACGCACTCGGGGAGACAGGCATTCATCTCGAGTGGAAGCAAAGAACCCCGCTCTGCTCTCGAATCGCGACGGGTATCTCTTGGAGCTCACTGGGTGGACCCAAGGGATTCAAGCCTCCTGAGGTGTTGGAGACAGGTCGCGAGATTGGTCTCTAGGCCATGCAGGAGACGAAGGCCCTGATCTCGCGATGACGGGGGAATCTCGGGGTTGTTCTCCAGCGGCGGCCCCAGTGTGCGGTTTCTCACGAGGTACGACGGCGAGGTCAGTGAGCCTCTCGTGGGGCGCCAGGGAAGTCGGGTCTCCATGCGAGTGGCGAGGGGGAGCGCGTCACTGCTCCCGAGCCATGGTAGGGGAATCTGGCCTCGAGACGTGTTGAAGAAGGTCTCTCGAGTTCGTTCCCGGGTTGAGGCAGGAAACCCTGGGTTCC
>NW_011397053.1:0-639 GCF_000754665.1 Bison bison bison | reverse complement strand
TGACTGAGCACGCACTGATCATAGTCCGGGAGCCCGGGGAGGCATTCCACTCTGGACAAAGGTCATGAGGAAGGAGGCTCGGCATACGTCAAATGTCCGGATCGAGCCTCAGGTAGTCCACCCAGATATTCTCGAGCATCTCCCCCCGAAAAAACCGGAGTCTGCCTAATCTATTGCTTTGTGCTCTCACCTCTGATTTCACTGGGGGCTGTCCCCCACCACCATCTCGCTCCTCTCTGTCAAAGAGTTAACTTACAGCTCCAATTCATAAAGTTCCTTGTCCATTCTTCGCTTTAACTCCAGCTGAGTCTCCATCTGGAGCGCGGAACCCACCACGCTTACTAATTATGCCTGGGCTGCTAAGACCCACTCGAGAAGGTGTCTAGGGTGAGGCACCTTTCGCTATTCGAGAGGGCGCCTGCGGCCTACGAAAGTGGTGCAAACTTCTTGTCTTGAAGTTTGATTGGTCTTCCGCGTAAACCAAGCTACTCAGTCTCTTTTCTCCACCGAATTTTCCTACTGAGCTCTCCTCATATTATTATTCTTGACATCTCTGATTAGCATATAAATAGTCGCCTAGGCCATCTCTCCTTCGAATACCCTGGATCAGTTGGGGCTGGTCCCAGGCAGGTGGCGACT
>NW_011397052.1:0-590 GCF_000754665.1 Bison bison bison | reverse complement strand
GAATCTCACACTTTCCTTGAAACCCTCACTGGATCTCATCACCATATAAACACTAAGTGCTTGTCATGTTTTAACTCTTTCAGTGTTCAAAAACCCTAAGAAATTGCATTGTTCTGATTTTTGACAAGTTAGAAAACTGAAGCGCAGAGCATTGACATGATTGATAGAGTGGGTACCAGTCACTTGGCCCGAAGATGGTGTGACCCTTGGGCGCTGCCCATGGTCACTTCAAAATGATGTTACGGATTAACTTTCATCCATTTATTATAAAGGAACTTTTTATATCACTGCTGAAATCACAGAATTGACACCTCAATTCTGTTTCTTTCAAAGCAAGTTAAAAGATATGACTACCATTTTAGGACGTCATCCTCATACCTCCTGAAATCCCCTTGTGTACTCACAACAGCGGCCCCGGTAAACCCATCGTCCATGTTTATGGCCAACGCAGGACTTTGGTGACAACGCCGAGGGGTGAGCCGGTGCCTTCCCTTCCCCTTCCCCCACGGACGCCCGCCCTGTCAAGGACACCCCAGCGACCCCCTTCCTTCACCGACCTGTCTGGCGTGCTTGTACGCTCTCCTCCGTGG
>NW_011397051.1:0-599 GCF_000754665.1 Bison bison bison | reverse complement strand
AAGAATTCTCAGACTATCGCACAACTGCACTCATCTCACATGCTAGTAAAATAATACTCAAAATTCTCCAAGCCAGGCTTCAACAATACGTAAACTGTGAACTTCCAGATGTTCAAGCTGGTTTTACAAAAGGTAGAGGAACCAGAGATCAAATTGCCAACATTCGCTGGATCATTGACAAAGCATTAGAGTTTCAGAAATACATCTATTTCTGCTTTATTGACTATGCCAAAGCTTTTTACGGTGTGGATCACAATAAACTGTGGAAAATTCTGAAAGAAATGGAAATACCAGACCACCTGACCTGCCTCTTGAGAAATCTGTATGCAGGTCAGGAAGCAACAGTTAGAACTGGAGATGGAACAACAAACTGGTTCCAAATAGAAAAAGGAGTACGTCAAGGCTATATATTGTCACCTTACTTATTTAATTTATATGCAAAGTTCTCATTTACATGAGAAACGCTGGGCTGGATGCAGCACAGGCTGGAATTAAGATTGCCGGGAGAAATATCAATTACCTCAGAAATGCAGATGACCCCCACCCTTATGGCAGAAAGTGAAGAACTAAAGAGCCTCTTGATGAAAGTGAAAGAGGAG
>NW_011397050.1:0-689 GCF_000754665.1 Bison bison bison | reverse complement strand
CTGGGGATTGCTCTCGACTGACTGCAGGGCCAATAGACCTCATCTAGGCTTGTGTCCAGAAGCCAATGTTCCTCTCCAGGGGCGACCGGGATCTCGGGGTTGCATTCCAGACGCACCCGGGGAGACAGGCATTCATCTCGAGTGGAAGCAAAGAACCCCGCTCTGCTCTCGAGTCGCGACGGGTATCTCTTGGAGCTCACTGGGTGGACTAAAGGGAGTCAAGCCTCCTGAGGCGTTTGGAGACAGGTCGCGAGGTTGGCCTCTAGGCCATGCAGGAGACGAAAGCCCTCATCTCCGCGATGAAGGGGAAGTCTCGCGGTGGTTCTCGAGCGGCGACCCCAGGGTGCGGTTTCTCACGAGGTACGACGGCGAGGTCAGTGAGCCTCTCGTGCGGCGCCAGGGAAGTCGGGTCTCCATGCGAGTGGCGAGGGGGAGCGCGTCATTGCTCTCGAGTCATGGTAGGCGAACCTGGCCTCGAGACGTGTTGAAGAAGGTCTCTCGAGGTCTTTCTCGGGTTGAGGCAGGAAACCCTGGCTTCCCTCGACTTGTGCAGGTGACCTCAGGGGGCTTCTCATGGTGGCTCTGAGAAGTCAGGGAAACTGGAGGTGGGAGGGGCCTCTCGGGACTCCACGGGGTTTGGTGCATTCGAAGAGGGCCTCATCTCCAAGTGACGCAGGAACCTCAGGATT
>NW_011397049.1:0-624 GCF_000754665.1 Bison bison bison | reverse complement strand
GTTAAAAAGCGTTGCCTGTGTACATGCTCAGTCATGTCCAAATCTTGTGACACTGTGGACTGTAGCCCACCACGCTCCTCTCTTCATGGGGCTTCCCAGGCGTGAATACTAGAGTGGGTGTCCATCTTCCACTCCAGGCAGTCTTCCCAACCCAGGGATCGAACCTGCCCTCTTGTATTGGCAAGTGGATTCTTTACCACTGAGCCACCTGGGAAACCCCCAGTTAAAAAGTGTTAGTTGGCATAAATGTCTCCAGATTTATTACATTCTGTATATCAACTTGCAGTTAAAAAACTGGGTAATAGAATTAATTTAGGATAACATTTTGTTCTCTCAAATTTAGAATTTAAAGCTGTTAACAAGCAGATTTACTTGACGTTAAGATCAATGAGAGACATTAAAGGTATTCTGTGACAGTATCTATGTATTAGGGTGAGTATACACTAAGAAGTGTACTAATGTATATACACACATCAACACACAGTGACTTGGCCCCTTTTGTTTGAGTTGAGAGCGTGATTACGAGTAGCACTCGAAAGGTGTAGTTTGTTAGAAGAAGAATTAGGTGCCACACATAAAGAGGTAAGTTTGATCAGTCATTGTGTAATTTCCGTGAAGGGTTTG
>NW_011397048.1:0-615 GCF_000754665.1 Bison bison bison | reverse complement strand
GAATGATCTATTTGAGATTGGCTCTGTATGAGAAATTGCTGAGACTAATTGACGGGACGGGTCATGGGTATTTATTATACTACTCCATCCACTTTTGTGCATGTTTGCAATTCTCCATCGTAATACATTTAAAAAGTTTATTTTCTGTTAAAGCAGAGTCTTCTCCAGCAACACAATTCGAAAGCATCAATTCTTCAGTGCTCAGCCTTCTTTATGGTCCAACTCTCACACCCATATGTTACTACCGGAAAACCATAGTTTTGAGTATATGGTTTGTCATATATGGTTTGAGTATATGGTTTGTCGGCAAAGTGATGTCTCTACTTTTCAATATGCTGTCTATGTTTGTCATAGCTTTCCAAGGAGCAAGCATTTTTTAATCTCATGGCTGCAGTCACCGTCTGCAGTGATTTTTGAGCCCAAGGAAACAAAACCTGTCACAGCTTCCACAATAAGGCATCGGCATTCAAAGATTTTTAAAGCAAAACAAAAGTTGACTTTGAATTGGCTTAGTCTAGTCATAAACAGCATCCCGATCTCAACAGCCTCTGCGCAGCAGTTATGAAAGTAAGAAGTGCACACCTGATCGGGAGACATTGAGCTCTCTGCCTAAGC
>NW_011397047.1:0-752 GCF_000754665.1 Bison bison bison | reverse complement strand
GTGGAGTCCCGAGAGGCCCACCCCCCCACCTCCAGTTTCCCTGACTTCTCAGAGCCACCATGAGAAGCCCCCTGAGGTCACCTGCACAAGTCGAGGGAAGCCAGGGTTTCCTGCCTCAACCCGAGAAAGACCTCGAGAGACCTTCTTCAACACGTCTCGAGGCCAGGTTCCCCTACCATGACTCGAGAGCAATGACGCGCTCCCCCTCGCCACTCGCATGGAGACCCGACTTCCCTGGCGCCCCACGAGAGGCTCACTGACCTCGCCGTCGTACCTCGTGAGAAACCGCACCCTGGGGCCGCCGCTCGAGAACCACCCCGAGACTCCCCCGTCATCGCGGAGATGAGGCCTTCGCTCCTGCATGGCCTAGAGGCCAACCTCGCGACCTCTCTCCAAACGCCTCAGGAGGCTTGACTCCCTTTAGTCCACCCAGTGAGCTCCAAGAGATACCCGTCGCGACTCGAGAGCAGAGCGGGGTCCTTGGCTTCCACTCGAGATGAATGCCTGTCTCCCCGGGTGCGTCTGGAATGCAACCCCGAGATCCCGGTCGCCCCTGGAGAGGAACATTGGCTTCTGGACACAAGCCCAGATGAGGTCTCTTGGCCCTGCGGTCACTCGAGAGCAATCCCCAGCTTTCCTTCGCAACTCGAATGGAAGATTGGACTTCCCTGGCCAACACAAGAGGCATCCCGAATTCCCGGTCGTAACTCGAGAATCCCGCCGCAACTCGAGAAAAACCACGTGGTTCCCCC
>NW_011397046.1:0-583 GCF_000754665.1 Bison bison bison | reverse complement strand
TCTAGGGGAGTATGGGGAGCAAGTCAGTAGAGTGTTGACCTCTCCCGATCTTTTAACCCACCCTCTAGCTTCCTAGATTTTGGGCCCCTTTAAAATTCTATTTTACATGTCTTTGTCCAGAAGCTTAAAAGGGAAAATTTTACATAACTTTTTTTTGTAGTAAAACTCCTGCATGACTGAATGAAATAAACACGGAATTATAAAAATGACAATTGAGAAATATTTGGAAGACAGCTGAAAAATGACTCATTTACCTCATTTATGCAGAGTCCAAAGTTAAAATAAGAAAAGATGAAAAACCCAATAGAAGAGAATTGTGAAATAAACAATACTTTAAAAAAAACATACAAATTACCCTCCCCCGAAAAAAGGAAAATTACCAAAAATCAGGAAGAAATGTCATACCTACCTGGTAATAAAATAAATGCAAACGAAAACAATAATGGATTATGATTTCTCACCATGAAAACTGCCAAAGTTCAATGACAAAGTTGAAATATACCAAATTTTTCCTCCAAATGGACGATGACAAATTGGAAAAGGAGTGTTTCAGCAGTGTTGTGAGCGCATAGTGTGACGCAAC
>NW_011397045.1:0-613 GCF_000754665.1 Bison bison bison | reverse complement strand
TCAATTACCATCTGCAGTGATTTTGGAGCCCAGAAAAATAAAGTCTGACGCTGTTTCCACTGTTTCCCCATCTATTTACCATGAAGTGATGGGACCAGATGCTATGATCTTAATTTTATCAATGTTGAGCTTTAAGCCAACTTTTTCAGTCTCTTCTTTCACTTTCATCAAGAGGCTCTTTAGTTCTTCTTCACTTTCTGCCATAAGGGTGGTATCATCTGTCTATCTGAGGTTATCGATATTTCTCCCAGCAATCTTGATTCCAGCTTGTGCTTCCTCCAGCCCAGCATTTCTCATGATGTACTCTGCATATAAGTTAAATAAGTAGGGTGACAATATACAGCCTTGACGTACTCCTTTTCCTATTTGGAACCAGTCTGTTCCATATCAGTTCTAACTGTTGCTTCCTGACCTGCATACAGATTTCTCAGGAGGCAGGTCAGGTGGTCTGGTATTCCCATTTCTTTAAGAATTTTTCACAGTTTGTTGTGATCCACACAGTCAAAGGCTTTGGCATAGTCAATAAAGCAGAAATAGATGTTTTTCTGGAACTCTGTTGCTTTTTCTATGATCCAGCTGATATTGGCAATTTGATCTCTGGTTCCTCTGCCTT
>NW_011397044.1:0-540 GCF_000754665.1 Bison bison bison | reverse complement strand
ACACATAGTCGGACACGACTGAGCAGCAGCAATAATCCATGAATTTGAATATTCATTAATATTCAGAAGCCAGCTTGGCAACCTTCCTAAATTTTCTAAAACTTTATAATTCTTTGGTATCCTCTCTTTTTTTTTTTTTAATTCAATTAGGTCTGACACTGGGTACTCCATAATGACACTCTATTAGACAAGGGGGTCTACAGTAATAGTAGTACGAAGTTTAACAGGCAGTTTTAAAATGTATCATCTCCCAAGGCTGGTATATTAAAAGAGGAAAAGCAAACTGCAGCCATCTTGCTGAAGTATTGGAATTCCAGTGTACTCCAAAGCATTCTTAAAATGAAGGCCTGTTTGGTTGCCCATGGATTTAGAGGTTACATTAATTGTCTGGTATCACTCTAGGACAAACGTTTGGTTTGGAATTTGTGGGAAATGGTTGTTTATCTTGGTAAGGAAATAGTGATGGTAGGAGTTTAAATGCCTCACTTTTCTGCTATGGACGTATTTAAGTAAACATTGTATTGATTTGTATCTCTTGAT
>NW_011397043.1:0-531 GCF_000754665.1 Bison bison bison | reverse complement strand
GGCTATGCCTCTGGACTATATGGATTGAGGCATTGCTGGTGAGCATGAGATTCCTGAGGACACAGATTGGGACACCCCAGATTTGGGCAGATTGAAAGTGCATTGGGCTTCTTCCCTTAGTAGCGCTAGCTCTTAGCAGAGCAGACGAAGCCCTCCAGTGGCTCTTGTCTCAACTCCTTAGGTATCTTTTTGTACAGTCTGATGGGCAGGATAAAAAGGATGATGTTGGCACTCCACGAATATGAAGGATAGTTTTTCCTCGCAGGCGGGCCCTCCATCGCCTCCTTTGTTATTAAATAGACTCGTGTGGCCACTCTCAGGAGGATGTCTCGGGTTTTCTGTTCATCCCTTATGACTTGCCACGTATACTGTTATGAGGAATGTGCGCAGGTACACAGAAGTTGGGTGTTTCCCCTAGTGGTCTTGGCTCAGCAAGCATCTGGAAAACTACTCTGTTCCACCCCCAGGTGGTGCTGGAATAAAAGGGAAATCAAACCAAGGTTTTAATGCTGAGGACCTAGACATCAATCT
>NW_011397042.1:0-731 GCF_000754665.1 Bison bison bison | reverse complement strand
GGAAAAATCATCAATGACCACAGGACAGGAAAAGGTCAGTTTCACTCTGATCCCAAAGAGGGGAATTGTGATGGAATGCTCAAACTACTGCACAATCGTGCTCATTTCATATACTGGCAATGTAATGCTCAAAATTCCTGAATCTAGTTTTCAACAATATGTGAACTGAGGACTTTCAAATGTACAAATAGGGTTAGGAAACGCAGAGGAATCAGAGATCAAATTGCCAACATTCACTGGATCATAGACAAAGCATGGAATTCCAGAAAATGATCTACTTCTGCTTCACTCACTATGCTAAAGACTTTGCATATGAGGGTCACTGAAAATGTGGAAAATTCTTAAAGAGATGTATATACTTGACCACATTACCTGGTTCCTGTGAAACCTGTATACAGGTCAAGAAGTAACAGAATCAGGCAGGAACAAAGGACTTGTTCAGAATTGGTAAAGGAGTACATCAAGACTGTCTTGAACTTACCTGCAAGGTATACCATGCAAAATGTCAGACTGGAAGAAGCACAAGCTGGAATCAAAATTTCTGGGAGAAATATCAATAAACTCAGACATGCGGATGACAGAAAGCAGAATAGGAATTAGAGCTCCTTGCTGAGATGAAAGTGGGAATTAAAAAAAGCTGGCTTAAACCTCGACATTCAATAAACTAAGATCATGTCATCCAGTCCCATCAGTCCAGTTCAGTTCAGTCACTCAGTCATGTCCAATTCTTT
>NW_011397041.1:0-778 GCF_000754665.1 Bison bison bison | reverse complement strand
TTTCCGTGTCCTCAGGAGCTAATGCTATGCCTGGCAAGAATAAGTTGTACAAATAGTTATTGAGTAAATATGTGCTGAAAAATAGAATGAACATGTAAGTAAATGAATGATCAAGAGAATAAATGAACCCCCTACTATTGAACTTGTAACCCAGAGTACTTATCTGGGTGGAAGGAAACAAGATGGAAACATGTGACATGCAGGGCATTGTGATTTTTCATCTATGCAAAGACCAAAGCATAGCTATTAATAGAATAAATGCCAGCCTCTACTCCCTCAGGGGCTGAAGCCAGTGCATTCAGTCTTCCAAACTTCCCAACACAGAGGGTCCAAAAGCCAACCAACTTTAACCTTCTGTCTCTGGATAAACAGACAAGCAGACCTATGAGCTGCCACTCTTCCCCTGCACCCCTGCTCATCTTTAATGTTCATCTTCTAGTCATCTTCCCAAGTTTCCCTGGCTCTCAACAAATACTCCATGAAAGGCTGTATCTCATCCAACTCTGACTATGCAGCTGACAATCCAACCATGAGCAAAGTCATATGAACACGTGTGTATCTCACCCATTCAATACTTGTAGAGGTGTTGCTATTAAAGACTATTTCCTATTTCCTTATAAAATATTTAAAAGGCTCATGCTGAGCTTCCTGACCCACTTCACTGTCTTCTTCAATGTTCCACATTCCAGAAGAGCCCTGGGAAATCCTGTTTAACTGATTAATCTCCACTCAAAGTATAATTAAAAATAAGACAGCCCCCACCGGAGCAGCTCTCAGT
>NW_011397040.1:0-582 GCF_000754665.1 Bison bison bison | reverse complement strand
TCGGTCGACATGACAGAGCACATTTTTCCTTCACAGAATAAAATGTTTTCAAAGTTATATTTAAACCACGAACATCTTGCTTTCTACCAGTTTCTGCTACTTTCTCTAAAGCAGTCAATCAATGCACATTATTTGTGCCTTGATTTAAATTACAGTGTCACTCTGCCATCTAGCGGATATGCTATTTGTATCACTTGTTGCTGCTGCTGCTAAGTCGCTTAAGCTGCTTCAGTCGTGTCGGACTCTATGCGACCCCATAGACTGGGCTTTGCAGCCCACCAGACTCCCCAGTCCCTGGGATTCTCCAGGCAAGAACACCGGAGTGGGCTGCCATTTCCTTCTCCAATGCATGAAAGTGAAAAGTGGAAGTGAAGTCGCTCGGTCATGTCTGACTCTTAGCGACCCCATGGACTGCAACCTACGAGGCTCCTCCAGCCATGGGATTTTTCAGGCAAGAGTACTGGAGTGGGGTGCCATTGCATCACTTGTTGGGGAAAGACAAATTCATACTCTTTGCTACTAATTTGCAGAGGGATTTTATGCTACTTGAGGCTCAGAAGGTAAAGGATCCGTCTAGAATGT
>NW_011397039.1:0-582 GCF_000754665.1 Bison bison bison | reverse complement strand
GCGCCCCCACCAAGTTCCCCGGCATCCCAGTCTCCCTGGAGAGGAACACCGAGGTTTTCCGGCACCACTTCCTCTGAGCCCCTTCTACCCTCCTGATCTCCGACAGGAGGGTCGACTCCCTGCTTTGTCTGGAAGGGGTTCCCGACCTTCCGGTCGCACCTCAGGATGAGGCCGGTCTCACGACGACATTCCAGACGTGGCCTCGTGGGTGCTTCCACATTGCGAAGCACCCCGATTTCCCGGTCCCCTCTTGGTAAGAACCCGATGCCCGGACACCTCTCCGAACTCCACCCTGTGAATGAAGTCAACACGAAGGGGCAGTGACTCGCCCGTGCATCGTCCGGAAAAGACCCCCAGGTTCCAAATACCGCTCGACAAGTGGCCTCTCTCCCCGGGGACACCTCGAGAGGCAAGCGGAGTTCCATGCCTCAACCCAAGACGAGGCCTGACTCTCCTGTCCCCAGTCTGCAGGGACCCTGCGATCGGAGTCTGAAATCAGAGGAACCCTGAGGTTCCTGCCTCAACTGGAGATGAGGCCCTCTTCCAATGCACCAAACCCCGTGGAGTCCCGAGAGGCCCCCC
>NW_011397038.1:0-574 GCF_000754665.1 Bison bison bison | reverse complement strand
GGCACCGGTCACGTCTCCCACACTCCCGCAGCCGTGCTCCTTCCCGGGCGCGAACGCTAGAAGCTGGGCAGGGCTTGGGGAGGCTCGCCCAGGCCAGAGCAGCCTCTCGGCCGGGGCTCTGTGCTATCGCGCCTGGGCGCAGAGCTGGAGCTCCGCCGGTGTGGAAGCTCACTCGGTCCTTCCCAGTAACAGGCTTGCAAGCACCCGCCGGCAGCCAGCCTCTTCTCTCCCGCGTTCCGGGCATTGGGCTCCAAACCTGGGACCAAAGTACTGCCCGGAGCTCACTGATCATGGGCTAGGTTCCCCTGCGCTGCGGCTGTGCTAGGGAGCCCAAACGCACAGGGGAAGCCCGCACAGCACATCCACCTGCCTCTAGGCGGGAGGACAGCTCCAGGGAAGGTCCCGGTCTGGCAGGCGCTTTCTGGGCACAAACGGAGCACCACTCTGGCTGTGGAGCCGCCTCCCCAAGCCAGGGGCACCGGGACCCTGATTCCCTCCGTGCGGCGCTCAGTCTGGGCGGGGAAGCACCAGCTTGGGAATGCAGCCTGGGGCGCTTCCTTTCCCTACGGAAAGA
>NW_011397037.1:0-635 GCF_000754665.1 Bison bison bison | reverse complement strand
CTGATTCTTGGATTCTACTTCCTTCTAATGGCAACAGATGCTTCAAATCAGGGGACAGAACAATTACTCATCTGCACCCTTCTGGAGGTGTGGCCATGAGGTTTACTTTGTTGCTCCCATAAGTTGAATTCTGTGAGAAGGCAGGCAGTCTTGTTCTCTGTAGTTGAATGTTTGGTCTCTTCTGTGGTCTCATCTTGTATGTGACTGATTAGTAGATTGTCTCCATAGGTCCAGAATCAGTTAGGGACTTCTTTCCTGCATCTTGCTTGTTATTAGAGATATTCAATTCAATTTTACAAATATTTACTGAGCTAGATTCAAGACACTATATAGGGTGCCTCAGAGATCCTGAGATGAGTAAACAAAATCACTGACATCAAAGATGTTTTGCAATTTGGAAAGTGACTTTAATGCACAAAGATAGAAGGTGTAGAAGATGAAAAAAAGTTTAAATCACAGAAAGTGATTTTAATGCACAGTAAAGATAGACTGTTTAGAAGATGAAAAAAAGTTTAATGGAGTGAGAACACTATGTGTGAGATTTGTCTACATGAAGAAAGGAGGTAGGGACAGTAATATGCACTGAGTTCCAGTTCCTTTGCTGAATTATGTCATTTAAAGCTCAAACTGTAGCT
>NW_011397036.1:0-554 GCF_000754665.1 Bison bison bison | reverse complement strand
TTTGGAATTGCATAATGAAAAGAACCAGCTTCCGGGTTCCAAGGAATCAAGTTCCTTGGAAACAACTTTGTCCGGTTCTATAGAATATCATGGCCCTCCTAGGTCAGGTCATCTTCCTTTCCGTAGTCCTCGCTGGATCCCTGAATTCTAGACAGCTTGGATTGCCTCTGTGGGCTGGATGGATTGTCTCCCGTTTCACCGGGCGGCGGGAGCGAGGTCCCAGAGGCTCTCCTGGAACCGGGCGTGGGGGCGGGGCTCACCGGGAGCCCGTGGTGAAGGTGGGCAGCGCACCGGGAGCGCGCCCGGGGCGGGGCGAAGCCTGGCGGCGCGGGTCGGGAACCGGGTCGCGGCGGGGATGGGGGGCGGTCCCAGTTGTGCTCCCGGGGGGTGGCCACTGCTGCTGGAAACGCGCTGGGATCGCACCAGGGGCGGGGTGAACCCGGGCGGCGGGGGGCGGGGGTCGGGGGTCCGGTCATGGCGGAGCGGGGGCGGGCATCCCAGTTGTGCTCTCGGAGGCCGCCACTGGGGCTGGACCCGCGCCGGGAGCGCACCCG
>NW_011397035.1:0-545 GCF_000754665.1 Bison bison bison | reverse complement strand
CGTTTCTGAGCTACGTGAAAAAGTTATGTATTCATTGAGGTGGCTGTGTCACGGACCCGGGGTTTATTTAGTCGGATCCCCTACTGGACCTCCCGTCCTCCCTCACCCAGCCACGCCCCCTCCAACTACCACCCCCCCCCCCACACCCTCCCCGCAACCCCCCAACCCCCACCCCCCGCAGCCCTGCCACCCCAGACCTCCCAGGCCGTCTGCCTTTCCGCTGTTTGTGGCCAGTGGTGTTGAAATCCATGTTCTCCTGACCTCAAGTGCACTTTCCCCACCCACCCGCGCATGCTTGTGTGTGTCGTCTCTGGACTTTGTCACGGTGTCTCTACCCAGGTTGAGTTTTGTGTTCTCTTCTTGGGGGTCCGAGTGTCTCCTTCTTTTCCTTTCTTACTCCTAGGCTTGCGTGTCTGTGTCCGTGTCTGCTTTCGAAAGTCCTGCTTTGTTCTCCCAGCAGCGCTTGCCTGGTTTCGCTTTGCCGGTCCCTCCCTCCCTCCCTCCCTCCCTCCTTCCTTCCCTCCTTTTCTCCCTCCCTCCCGCCC
>NW_011397034.1:0-709 GCF_000754665.1 Bison bison bison | reverse complement strand
CCTAGGGAATTAGCAATGTCCTGGTTCAGATGGCAAGGCATCCGCGTGCAGGAGACTGGGGTTTGATCCCTGGGTCGGGAAGATCCCGCCGGAGAAGGAAATGGCAACCCACTCCCAGTATCCTCGCCTGGGAAATGCCACGGACAGAGGAGGCTGATGGGCCGCAGTCCATGGGTTGTATTAAAGTTGGGCTCAACCCAGCAACTACGAACACAAGTATTTCCAAAGACCACACTCAAGTGTGTGTGTGTGTATGTGTGTGTGTGTGTGTGTGTGTATCTCCTCTTGCCGTCTTGGAGTCTGTCTCGGAATCTTCATGTATTTCTGCCTCTGTATCTCCTGACAGCCAGCCGCCGGCCCGTTCGTCTGGCCCCGGCCTCTCCCAGGCGCTCTGGCTCTGGCTGAGGAGCTTGCGCAGGCCAGCTGTCTCCCTTGGCGTGGGTGCGTGTGAGTGTCTGTGTGTCTGTCTGTGTGCCTGCCTGTGGCTCGTCTGCTCTCTCAGGAAGGTCGAGGGCTTGGCGTGGGGGCAAAGGGGGGGGGCCTCGGTAGTGCGAAGGGGAGGGGCTGAGGCGCTCCGGTCGACCGCGCCTCCCTGGCTTCTGGTGGGTTTGGGCACCGGACAGGTGCCGGGCAAGTTGGGCGCTCAAGTTTCGCTGCGTCTAGGCCCGCAGGAGGTTCAGAGGCCCCTGGGCCGCGGGGGTTGGGAGGC
>NW_011397033.1:0-571 GCF_000754665.1 Bison bison bison | reverse complement strand
AGAGATACCAAGGGAACATTTCATGCAAAGATGGTCTTGATAAAGGACATAAATGGTATGGACCTAACAGAAGCTGAAGATATTAAGAAGTGGTGGCAAGAATACACAAAAGAACTGTACAAAAAAGATTTTCACGACCAAGATAATCACGATGGTGTGATTACTGACCTAGAGCCAGACATCCTGGCTTAGAAAGCATCACTACAAACAAAGCTAGTGGAGGTGATGGAATTCCAGTTGAGCTATTTCAAATCCTGAAAGATGATTCTGTGAAAGTGCTGCATTCAGTATGCCAGCAAATTTGGAAAACTCAGCAGTGGCCACAGGACTGGAAAAGGCCAGTTTCATTTCAATCCCAAAGAAAGACAATGCCAAAGAATGCTCAAACTACCACACAATTGCACTCATCTCACATGCTAGTAAAATAATGGTCAAAATTCTCCAAGCCAGGCTTCAGCAATACGTGAACCATGAACTTCCAGATGTTCAAGCTGGTTTTAGAAAAGGCAGAGGAACCAGAGATCAAATTGCCAACATCTGCTGGATCATGGAAAAAGCAAGAGAGTTCCAG
>NW_011397032.1:0-513 GCF_000754665.1 Bison bison bison | reverse complement strand
TGTGTGTGTGTGTGTGTGTGTGTGTGTGTGTGTGTGTGTGTGTGTACGTGCGTGCGTGCGTGCGGGGGGAGGGAGGGGCGCTACTATCACTGATAGGTATGTTCACCAATCTGTCGAATGCCAATATAAAAGTCAGTTCTTGGTTGCTGAAGGGAAATGTATGACTTGGTATTAAAAGAAGGTATGTGGCATGAAATCGCATTTTCTGAAGGAAAACGACGTCGTTCTTTCTTCCAGGTGGCAGTTTCAGGATGGGAGAAGCAAAGGAATGGGTACAGAATGGGATAAGGAGGTTGTAGGGAAAGTGGACCCCCAGAAAAGAGTGTTGTGCCTAGCACAAGGTTTCTTGAGAGGTTGAACTGCCTTTGCTAATGGATTTTAAGTTTCTTTACCTCTTCCGTGATCTCTTCTAGGTTGACCTAGAACAGAAATCTTTTGTTAGCTTTGGCTAAGTGGAGAAGTATTGCTTCACGGTGACTTGTGTGATCCTACCTGACTGTTCGAAACCCTTTT
>NW_011397031.1:0-696 GCF_000754665.1 Bison bison bison | reverse complement strand
GTTCACTCAAACTCATGTCCATTGAATCAGTGATGCCATCCAGCCATCCTATCCTCTGTCACCCCCTTCTCCTCCTGCTCCCAATCCCTCCCAGCATCAGAACCGTTTCCAGTGAGTCAACTCTTTGCATGAGGTGGCCAAAGTATTGGAGTTTCAGCTTTAGCATCATTCCTTCCAAAGAACACCCAGGGAGGATCTCCTTTAGAATGGACTGGTTGGATCTCCTTGCAGTCCAAGGGACTCTCAAGAATCTTCTCCAATACCACAGTTCAAAAGCATCAATTCTTTGGTGCTCAGCTTTCTTCACAGTCCAACTCTCACATCCATACATGACCACAGGAAAAACCATAGCCTTGACTAGACGGACCTTTAATGGCGAAGTAATGTCTCTGCTTTTTAATATGCTGTCTAGGTTGGTAAATAACTTTCCTTCCAAGGAGTAAGCGTCTTTTAATTTCATCGCTGCAGTCACCATCTAGTGATTTTGGAGCCCCAGAAAATAAAGTCTGACACTGTTTCCACTGTTTCCCCATCTATTTCCCATGAAGTGATGGGACCAGATGCCATGATCTTAGTTTTCTGAATGTTGAGCTTTAAGCCAACTTTTTCAGTCTCCTCTTTTACTTTCATCAAGAGGCTCTTTAGTTCCTCTTCACTTTTTGCCATAAGGGTGGTGTCATCTGCATATCTGAGGTT
>NW_011397030.1:0-556 GCF_000754665.1 Bison bison bison | reverse complement strand
ACTGATCACGTGACTGAGAGGCACTGATCACGTGACTGAGAGGCGCTGATCACGTGACTGAGAGGCGCTGATCACGTGACTGAGAGGCGCTGATCACGTGGCTATCATGCACTGATCACGTGCTTCAGGAGGCAATAATCAAAGAGCTGAGCAGGCACTAATCACTTGGCTAAGAGGGCACTATTCACGGAGAGGAGCAGGAAATCGTCAAGGAGCTGAGCAAACTGTAATGAAGTGGTTAAGCAGACTGTAACACGTGACGCAGCAGGCTCTACACCCGTGACTGAGCAGACACAATTTGGGCAGCTCAGCAGACACCAATGGTGCAGCTCAGCAGACACAAATGGTGCAGCTCAGCAGACACCAATCATGCAGCTCAGCAGGCAATACTCATGGAGCTGAGCAGGCAGGAATCACACAGCTCAGCAGGCAAAGATCAAGGAGCTGAGCAGGCACGAATCTCGCAGCTCAGCTGGCAAAAATCAAGGAGCTGAGCAGACTGCCATTAAGTGGCTAAGCAGACTCTAAACACGTGACTCAGCAGGCTTGACACCCG
>NW_011397029.1:0-556 GCF_000754665.1 Bison bison bison | reverse complement strand
AAGAATGACAACACAGTGGTATTAATAAGAGTGAAAAACTGAAAATCATCTAAATGCCTTCATAGGAGAACAAATAAATAATTATGGCATAGTCATAGAATGAACAGTGGACACCAGTTAGAGTGAATGTTCTAGTACTACATATGTCAACATAGACATTAATAAATTTGAATAAACTTAACAATGCTGCACTCACAGAAAGTAAGCTGTAGAAAGATATGATTACCTCTGGGGGAGGTAAGAAGGAGAATGGGATTAATGAAAGCCTTGACTTATATACCAGGAATATTTCATACAATTTCTTCAAAGAGAAGGAAGACATATTCAACTTCTGTGTTGAGTGCCACGTTGATACAAGTAAAATGAACACTACAAAAGTATCCATAGGATTCAGCAACATGGATGTCATTGGTATTCTAATGAGAAAGTTAAAATACATTACTTTGCTGACAAAGGTCCTTATAATCAATCAAAGCTATAGTTTTTTCCAGTAGTCATGTATGGATGTGAGACTTGGACCATAAAGAAGGCTGAGCATCGAAGACTTGATGCCTTT
>NW_011397028.1:0-743 GCF_000754665.1 Bison bison bison | reverse complement strand
CTGAGCTGCGTGATTCCTGTCGGCTCATCTGCTTGACAATTGCCAGCTGAGCTGCGTGATTCCTGCCTGGTCACGTGCTTGATTATTGCCAGTTGAGCAGCATGATTCGTCAATGCTGAGCTCCATGCTTATTGCCTGCTGATTGCGTGGTTCGTGTCTGCTCAGCTCTTTGAGTATTGCCTCCTGAGGTCCCTGTTCGGTCGCCACTTGCCGGGGACCAGCCCCAACTGATCCAGGGTATTCGAAGGAGAGATGGCCTAGGCGACTATTTATATGCTAATCAGAGATGTCAAGAATAATAGTATGAGGAGAGGTCAGTAGGAAATTTCGGTGGAGAAAAGAGACTGAGTATCTTTTTTTAGGCGGAAGACCAATCAAACTTCAAGACAAGAAGTTTGCACCACTTACGGAGGCCGCAGGCGCCCTCTCGAATAGCGAAAGGTGCCTCACCCTAGACACCTTCTCGAGTGGGTCTTAGCAGCCCAGGCATAATTAGTAAGCGTGGTGGGTTCCGCGCTCCAGATGGAGACTCAGCTGGAAGTTAAAGGGAAGAATGACAAGGAACTTTATGAATTGGAGCTGTGAGTTAACTCTTTGACAGAGAGAGCGAGATGGTGGTGGGGGACAGCCCCCAGTGAAATCAGAGGTGAGAGCACAAAGCAATACAGTAGGCAGACTCCGGTTTTTTTGGGGGGGAGATGCTCGAGAATATCCGGGTGGACTCCTGAGGCTCGATCCCGCAT
>NW_011397027.1:0-704 GCF_000754665.1 Bison bison bison | reverse complement strand
GAGATACCCGTCGCGACTCGAGAGCAGAGCGGGGTTCTTTGCTTCCACTCGACATGAATGCCTGTCTCCCCGGGTGCGTCTGGAATGCAACCCCAAGATCCCTGTCGCCCCTGGAGAGGAACATTGGCTTCTGGACAGAAGCCTAGATGAGGTCTATTGGCCCTGCAGTCACTCGAGAGCAATCCCCAGCTTTCCTTCGCAACTCGAATGGAAGATTGGACTTCCCTGGGGCAACACAAGAGGCATCCTGAATTCCCCGTCGAAATTCGAGAATCCTGCTACACCTCGAGATAAACCACGTGGTTCCCCGGTCATCGCAAGATGTAGCCCTGTGCCGCTACAGCGTCTCAGGAGAAGTCCCACTTTAGGAATTGGAGTTCGAAACGGTACTTGTCACCCTTGATGCGACCCACAAAGCGCCCCGACATCCCGGTCTCCCTCGAGAGGAACACCGAGGTTTTCCGGCACCACTTCCTCTGAGTCCCTTCTACCCTCCTGATCTGGACAGGAGGGTCGACTCCCCTGCTTTGTCTGGAAGGGGTTCCCGACCTTCCGGTCGCACCTCAGGATGAGGCCGGTCTCACGACGACATTCCAGACGTGGCCTCGTGGGTGGTTCCACATTCCGAAGGACCCCGATTTCCCGGTCCCCTCTTGATAAGAAACCGATGCCCGGACACCTCTTCGAACTCCACCCTGTGAATG
>NW_011397026.1:0-647 GCF_000754665.1 Bison bison bison | reverse complement strand
TGAGTGATCACACCATCGTGAATATCTTGGTTGTGAAGATCTTTTTGTACAGTTCTTCTGTGTATTCTTGCCACCTCTTCTTAATATCTTCTGCTTTTGTTAGGTCCATACCATGTCTGTCCTTTATTGTGCTATCTTTGCAGGAAAAGTTCCCTTGGTGTCTCTAATTTTCTTGGAGAGATCTCTAGTCTTTCCCATTCTATTGCTTTCCTCTATTTCTTTGGATTGATCACTGAGGAAGGCTTTCTTATCTCTCCTTGCTATTCTTTGGAACTCTGCATTCAAATGGGTATATCTTTCCTTTTCTCCTTTGCCTTTTGCTTCTCTTCTTTTCACAGCTATTTGTGTGGCCTCCTCAGAAAACCATTTTTGCCTTTTTTGCATTTCTTTTTTTGGGGGGATGGTCTTGATTACTGTTTCCTGTACAATGTCACCAACTTCCGCCCATAATTCTTCAGGCATTCTATCAGATTTATTCCTTTGAATCTCTTTTATCACTTCCACTACATAATTGTAAGGGATTTGATTTAGGTCATACCTGAATTGTCTAGTGGTTTTCCCGACTTTCTTCAATAGAAGTATGAATTTAGCAATAAAGAGTTCATGATCTGAGCCACAGTCAGCTTCCGGTCTTGTTTTTGCTGACT
>NW_011397025.1:0-725 GCF_000754665.1 Bison bison bison | reverse complement strand
GCGCCCCCATCACAGTGTGCAAAGACAAACACACTTGTGTGGCAGCCCTCTGGCGGTCCTGATCCAGAGCAGGCTCACTGGGCTGCCCCGAGACACTCGCTTCCTCGACCGCTGCTGGCTCCCCGTCCTCCCCGGGCACCAGCAAGAAGGGGGCATCGGGAGGGGCCTGGCCAGGACCCTCCCTGCCCACCAGGGACTCATGCGTTTCTAAGCAGAGCTCAGCGGCCAGCTCTGCCTCCGTCTCACTGGTTTTGTCTGGGGGTCAGGTGGGTCTTGCAGACGTTTGGTGGGCAGATGCTGTGACAGGGCCAGCTGGACACCTGTCACTGGTGGGACAGGCTTGCAGAGCTGGGGGACCAGGTTCTCGGTGGAAGCCCCTCCCCTGGGTGGGTGGTCCGGGAGAGGCTAGGTGGGACTGTGCCCCAGATGGGGCTGCCAGCGAGCCAGCAGATGCCAGGTGTTGAGCTAGCCCTTCCTGGGGCACCAGCCAGGGCACAGGCCAGATCGATAGCCAGCAGGACTCGCCTGGGGCTCACAGGGCTCACTGCCCTCCTCGCCCACACGCTCCAGCTCCCACCCAGGGCTGGCCCCCGGGAACTGGCACCAGGGTGCCCCAGGGACCAGGACGGGGAAGACCTGCGTTCGGTAGTCCAGGGGGTCACAGCTCCACAGGTGAGTGGCCAGGAGGGGCTGGAAGAGCCTCTGGGGGGTGGGCGGGGGCACAC
>NW_011397024.1:0-517 GCF_000754665.1 Bison bison bison | reverse complement strand
AAACCGAGGCACTATGAACATTTTGTGCTTCATGTTGATGACTCTTAGACATGTCTACAGTAGAGGAGCAAAAACAAAACTACTAGATATTTAATATTGACTAGTTCCCAGTTCACGGGACTCTGACATTCCCTGAGGTCAAAGTTTTCTGTATTGGAAGCAGTTGGGTTTGCAAGGGCTGCCTTGTCTTGAGACCATTGAAACTAAGAACTCAGAACTTGAGCACTATTATCAAAAATCACAAGGCTCACACTGACACAGACATCAAATCCAGACAGACAAGACAAGACATCTTCCAGTTTTCCGCCTGAGATGGAAAAGATTTCTTTGAGCCGTTTTTTCTGGGGAGTGGGGGGTGGGGCTGGCGGCCAGGCAGGCTTTGGGAAGGAGCTCCTGGTTTGGAATTGCATATGAAAAGAACCAGCTTTCCGGGTTCCAAGGAATCAAGTTTCCTTGCAAAACAACTTTGTCCGGTTCTAGAGAATATCATGGCCCTCCTAGGTCAGGTCATCTTTCC
>NW_011397023.1:0-655 GCF_000754665.1 Bison bison bison | reverse complement strand
GAAGAAAAAGAAGTAAAAGGAATCCAAATTGGAAAAGAAGAAGTAAAACTCTCACTGTTTGCAGATGACATGATCCTCTACATAGAAAACCCTAAAGATTCCACCAGAAAATTACTAGAGCTAATCAATGACTATAGTAAATTTGCAGGATATAAAATCAACACACAGAAATCCCTTGCATTCCTATACACTAATAATGAGAAAACAGAAAGAGAAATTAAGGAGACAATTCCATTCACCATTGCAACGGAAAGAATAAAATACTTAGGAATACATCCACCTAAAGAACTAAAGACCTATATATAGAAAACTATAAAACACTGGTGAAAGAAATCAAAGAGGACACTAATAGATGGAGAAATATACCATGTTCATGGATTGGAAGATCAATATAGTGAAAAATGAGTATACTACCCAAAGCAATTTATAGATTCAATGCAATCCCTATCAAGCTACCAACAGTATTCTTCACAGAGCTAGAACAAATAATTTCACAATTTGTATGGAAATACAAAAAACCTCGAATAGCCAAAGCGATCTTGAGAAAGAAAAATGGAACTGGAGGAATCAACCTACCTGACTTCAGGCTCTACTACAAAGCCACAGTTATCAAGACAGTATGGTACTGGCACAAAGACAGAAATATAGATCAATG
>NW_011397022.1:0-782 GCF_000754665.1 Bison bison bison | reverse complement strand
GGCTCATCATGCACTGATCACGTGTTATCAGGCAGTGATCAGTGACTGACAGGCGCTGATCAGGGAACTGTGCATGCACTGATCAGGTGGCTGATCTGGAACTGACCACCTGACTGCGCATGCAGTGATCACGTGGCTGGCGTTCACTGATCACATGTTATCATACGGTGATCACGTGACTGAGAGGCGCTGATCACGTGACTGTGCCGTCAGTGATCACGTGGCTGAGCAGGCACTGATATCGTGACTGAGCATGCACTGATCATGTGCCGGGAGCCGGGGAGGCATTCCACACTGGACAAAGGTCATGAGGAAGGAGGCTCGACATTCGCAAGTGCGGGATCGAGCCTCAGGAGTCCACCCGGATATTCTCGAGCATCTCCCCCCAAAAAAACCAGAGTCTGCCTACTGTATTGCTTTGTGCTCTCACCTCTGATTTCACTGGGGGCTGTCCCCCACACCATCTCGCTCTCTCTGTCAAAGAGTTAACTTACAGCTCCAATTCATAAAGTTCCTTGTCATTCTTCCCTTTAACTTCCAGCTGAGTCTCCATCTGGAGCGCGGAACCCAGCACGCTTACTAATTATGCCTGGGCTGCTAAGACCCACTCGAGAAGGTGTCTAGGGTGAGGCACCTTTCGCTATTCGAGAGGGCGCCTGCGACCTACGTAAGTGGTGCAAACTTCTTGTCTTGAAGTTTGATTGGTCTTCCGCGTAAACCAAACTACTCAGTCTCTTTTCTCCACCGAATTTTCCTACTGAGCTCTCCTCATACTATTATTC
>NW_011397021.1:0-628 GCF_000754665.1 Bison bison bison | reverse complement strand
ATAAATATTATGATAGAATGGATTAGGGGGATGTGTAGGAAAAGAATTGAGGCTGTGGAGTGATTTATTCATTGAATGGTGAGGAAACACCTCTCTGGAAGACGTGTCATTGAATCTGAAAGCCAAAGTTTGAGGGGATGAGGGTTAGTTAGGTGACTTAAGGGAGATAAAAACGCCCAGTCAGAGAAATGTCAGGTGCCCGGCACAGGTTGAAGATCTTGGCTGCTTCTGAGGAACTGAGCTAAGGCTCCTATGGTCAGAGACACCGTCAGGGTGGTGAAGAGTGGGAAATGAGCCTGGAGGTGTGGGCAAGGGCTAGACCACCAGGACAGGACCTCTTCCAGACAGGCTTTATTCTCAGAACAGTGGGAGACTACTGAAGAATGTTATGCAGAGAAGGAATATAATCAGATTTTTTTTTAAGTGAACAGACTAGTTTTTTTAGAGCAGGTTTGCGCTAAGCCACTTCAGTCGTGGCCGACTCTTTGCGACCCCATGGACTGTAGCCTGTCAGGCTCCTCTGTCCATGGGATTGCCCAGGCAAGAGTACTGGAGTGGGTTGCCATGGCCTTCTCCAGGGGATCTTCCCCACCCGAGGGACTCCGAACCCGCATCTCATGCATCTGTA
>NW_011397020.1:0-643 GCF_000754665.1 Bison bison bison | reverse complement strand
GATGAAGCCCTTTCCCGCTACAGCGTCTCAGGAGAAGTCCCACGTTAGGAATTGGAAGTCGAAACGGTACTTGGCACCCTTGATGCGCCCCCACAAAGTTCCCCGGCATCCCGGTCTCCCTGGAGAGGAACACCGAGGTTTTCCGGCACCACTTCCTCTGATCCCCTTCTACCCTCCTGATCTCCACAGGAGGGTCGACTCCCCTGCTTTGTCTGGAAGGGGTTCCCGACCTTCCGGTCGCACCTCAGGATGAGGCCGGTCTCACGACGACATTCCAGACGTGGCCTCGTGGGTGCTTCCACATTGCGAAGCACCCCGATTTCCCGGTCCCCTCGTGGTAAGGACCCGATGCCCGGACACCTCTCCGAACTCCACCCTGTGAATGAAGTCAACACGAAGGGGCAGTGACTCGCCCGTGCATCGTCCGGAAAAAACCCCCAGGTTCGAAATACAGCTCGACAAGTGGCCTCTCTCCCCGTGGACACCTCGAGAGGCAAGCGGAGTTCCATGCCTCAACCCAAGACGAGGCCTGACTCTCCTGTCCCCAGTCTGCAGGGACCCTGCGATCGGAGTCTGAAATCAGAGGAACCCTGAGGTTCCTGCCTCAACTGGAGATGAGGCCCTCTTCCAATGCACCAAACCC
>NW_011397019.1:0-669 GCF_000754665.1 Bison bison bison | reverse complement strand
GACTCAGATGGTAAAGAATCTGCCTTCAGTGCAGGAGACCCAGCTTTGACCCCTGAGTGGAGAAGATCCCCTGGAGAAGGGAATGGCTACCATCCCAGTGTTCTTGTCTGGGACAGTCCATGGACAGAGGAGCCTGGCAGGCTACAGACCATGAAGTCCCAAAGAGTCAGATACCACTAACACTTTCCAATCCAACAAAAGTGATGGATGCAGCATTAGGATGAAGGTCAGAATTTAATTTTCAATAGTAAAAAAAGATAGGTTTTTCTTTCTTGGGCTCCAAAATCACTGCCGATGATGACTGCAGCCATGACATTTGAAGATGCTTGCTTCTTGGAGAAAAGCTATGACAAACCTAGACAGCACATTAAAAAGCAGAGACAGGAGGGGAGGAGCCAAGATGGCGGAGGAGTAGGACGGGGAGAACACTTTCTCCCCCACAAATTCAGCAAAAGAGCATTTAAACGTCAAGTAAATTCCACAAAACAACTTCTGAATGCCGGCAGAGGACATCAGGCACCCAGAAAAGCAACCCAACTCTTCGAAAGGAGAGAGAAGAAATACAGCTCCACCCACCAGAACACCGACACAAGCTTCCCTAACCAGGAAACCTTGACAAGCCACCTGTACAAACCCACACACAGTGAGGAAACGCCACAATAAAGAGAA
>NW_011397018.1:0-664 GCF_000754665.1 Bison bison bison | reverse complement strand
CCAGTTGAGGCAGGAACCTCAGGGTTCCTCTGATTTCAGACTCCGATCGCAGGGTCCCTGCAGACTGGGGACAGGAGAGTCAGGCCTCGTCTTGGGTTGAGGCATGGAAGTCCGCTTGCCTCTCGAGGTGTCCCCGGGGAGAGAGGCCACTTGTCGAGCGGTATTTGGAACCTGGGGGTCTTTTCCGGACGATGGCACGGGCGAGTCACTGCCCCTTCGTGTTGACTTCATTCACAGGGTGGAGTTCGGAGAGGTGTCCGGGCATCGGGTTCTTACCAAGAGGGGACCGGGAAATCGGGGTGCTTCGCAATGTGGAAGCACCCACGAGGCCACGTCTGGAATGTCGTCGTGAGACCGGCCTCATCCTGAGGTGCGACCGGAAGGTCGGGAACCCCTTCCAGACAAAGCAGGGAGTCGACCCTCCTGTGGAGATCAGGAGGGTAGAAGGGGCTCAGAGGAAGTGGTGCCGGAAAACCTCGGTGTTCCTCTCCAGGGAGACCGGGATGCCGGGGAACTTTGTGGGGGCGCATCAAGGGTGCCAAGTACCGTTTCGGCCTCCAATTCCTAACGTGGGACTTCTCCTGAGACGCTGTAGCGGGAAAGGGCTTCATCTTGCGATGACGGGGGAACCACGTGGTTTTTCGCGAGTTGCGGCGGGATTCTC
>NW_011397017.1:0-573 GCF_000754665.1 Bison bison bison | reverse complement strand
GGAAAATTCGGTGGAGAAAAGAGACTGAGTAGCTTGGTTTACGCGGAAGACCAATCAAACTTCAAGAGAAGAAGTTTGCACCACTTACGTAGGCCGCAGTCGCCCTCTCGAATAGCGAAAGGTGCCTCACCCTAGACACCTTCTCGAGTGGGTCTTAGCAGCCCAGGCATAATTAGGAAGCGTGGTGGGTTCCGCGCTCCAGATGGAGACTCAGCTGGAAGTTAAAGGGAAGAATGACAAGGAACTTGATGAATTGGAGCTGTAAGTTAACTCTTTGACAGAGAGAGCGAGGTGGTGGTGGGGGACAGCCCCCAGTGAAATCAGAGGTGAAAGCACAAAGCAATAGAGTAGGCAGACTCTGGTTTTTTTGGGGGGGAGATTCTCGAGAATATCCGGGTGGACTCTTGAGGCCCGATCCTGCATTTGCGTTTGCAGAGCCTCCTACCTCATGACCTTTGTCCAGAGTGGAATGCCTCCCCGGCTCCCGGCACATGATCAGTGCATGCTCAGTCACGATATCAGTGCCTGCTCAGCCACGTGATCACTGACGGCACAGTCACGTGATCAGCGCCT
>NW_011397016.1:0-507 GCF_000754665.1 Bison bison bison | reverse complement strand
GCCACAGTTTAGATTCCACATATAAGTGATATTCATATGGTGTTTGTCTTTCTCTTTCTGACTTAGAATCAAGTATACTTTAAATAGTTACCCATTTTCCAAGCAGAGCTCTTCTTGCTTCAAATACTTACATTAAAAAAAAAGAATGGAATGATTTCATATTTTGTGGTTCAAAATACCCATTAAAAAGACATCATTAGGACTTCCCTGATGGTCCAGTGGTTAAATATCTGCCTGCCAATGCAGGGGACATTGGCTCAATCCTTTGTGCCAAGAGATTCCACATGCCTAGGTGCAACTGAGCACAAGCGCTACAAGAACTGAAGCCTGCATGCCCTAGAGCCCTGCTCCCCAACAAGAGAAGCCACCATAATGAGAAGCCTGCTCACTGCAGCCAGAGAGTGGCCCCTGCTTGCCAAAACTAAAGAAAGCCCATGCACAGCAATGAAAACCCAGCACAGTCAAAAATAAAATAAATGAATTTTAAAAAGACATTATTAAAGGATC
>NW_011397015.1:0-801 GCF_000754665.1 Bison bison bison | reverse complement strand
ATGCGAGTGGCGAGGGGGAGCGCGTCATTGCTCTCGAGTCATGGTAGGGGAATCTGGCCTCGAGACGTGTTGAAGAAGGTCTCTCGAGGTCTTTCTCGGGTTGAGGCAGGGAACCCTGGCTTCCCTCGACTTGTGCAGGTGACCTCAGGGGGCTTCTCATGGTGGCTCTGAGAAGTCAGGGAAACTGGAGGTGGGAGGGGCCTCTCGGGACTCCACGGGGTTTGGTGCATTGGAAGAGGGCCTCATCTCCAGTTGAGGCAGGAACCTCAGGGTTCCTCTGATTTCAGACTCCGATCGCAGTGTCCCTGCAGACTGGGGACGGAGAGTCAGGCCTCGTCTTGGGTTGAGGTATGGAACTCCGCTTGCCTCTCGAGGTGTCCCCGGGGAGGGAGGCCACTTGTCGAGCTGAATTTGGAACCTTGGGTTCTTTCCGGACGATGCACGGGCGAGTCACTGCCCCTTCGTGTTGACTTCATTCACAGGGTGGAGTTCGGAGAGGTGTCCGGGCATCGGGTTCTTATCAAGAGGGGACCGGGAAATCGGGGTGCTTCGCAATGTGGAAGCACCCACGAGGCCACGTCTGGAATGTCGTCGTGAGACCGGCCTCATCCTGTGGTGCGACCGGAAGGTCGGGAACCCCTTCCAGACAAAGCAGGGGAGTCGTCCCTCCTGTCGAGATCAGGAGGGTAGAAGGGGCTCAGTGGAAGTGGTGCCGGAAAACCTCGGTGTTCCTCTCCAGGGAGACCGGGATGCCGGGGAACTTTGTGGGGGCGCATCAAGGGTGCCAGTGACCGTTTCGAC
>NW_011397014.1:0-810 GCF_000754665.1 Bison bison bison | reverse complement strand
AAAACTTAGCAAAAAGAGAAAATATTAAAAGCAGAAAGGGAAAAGCAACAAAGAACAAGGGAATCCCCATAAGTTTAACAGCTGATCTTTCTGAAGAAACGCTGCAGGCCAGAAGGGTGTGGCATGATATACTTAAAGTTATGAAAGGGAAAAACTTACCAGCAAGACTACTCCAACCAGCTATGACCTCACTCAGATTCAAAGAACTCAGTACCTTTACAAATAAGCAAAAGTTAAAAAATTCAGCACCACCAAAGTAGCTTTACAAAACAAATATTAAAGGATGCTCTCTAGGCAGGAAATAGAAGGGAGTGAATAGACATAGGAAAAAAACAGAATAATAAAGTATATAATAGTATCATGCATAGCAACAATTACCTTACCTATAAATGGATAAAATGGTCCAACTGAAACACAGACTGGCTGAATGGAAACAAAAACAAGCCCCATATAAATGTTGTCGATAATACATGCACCTCAGACCTAGGGACACACACAGACTAAAACTGAGGGCCTGGAAAAAAGGTATCCCATGCAAATGGAAATCAAAAGAAAGCTGGAGTAGCAATTCTCATCTCAGATAAAACAGACTTTTAAATAAATACTATTACAAGAGACAAGGAAGGACACTACATAATGATAAAGAGATCGATCCAGGAAGAGGATATTGCAATAATAATACACACGCATCCAACACAGGAGCACCTAAATACGTAAGACAAATACAAATAACCAAAAAACAGGGAATCGACAGTAAGAAAATAATGCTAGGGGACTTTAACACCCCACTTATACCAATGGACAGATCAT
>NW_011397013.1:0-523 GCF_000754665.1 Bison bison bison | reverse complement strand
GCACCCATTCTGACTGGTGTGAAATTGAACACCAGGAGTCTACAATCTCCTACCTCTTTCTCTCGGTTTTCATACTTTTCAGTCTTAAGAAGGGACTGCTTAGAACACGAAAGGAAATAAAGTGTTGGACTTAGAACTCAATCATAAATGTGACAGAAAATCTCAGTTGCAGGTTTGATTCTTTTTCAGGTTTTCCAGCTCTTGGAGTGTTTCAATCAGCAACAACTTTGGCTATTTCCTGTTGAGATGGAGCCTGGAGTTGGAAATAATTCTGAAATCTAAGCTTGGCATCAATATTTTCTCTTATGAAAATATACTTCTATATTTTATATATGATATATATGTATAGATAAGTCTATATCTGTCTATTTTTGTCAAAACTGGACAAAAATTTGAAAATTGGTAGATCTTTATTAAAAGCAGAGAGGTGAGTGATATAAAAGAGTCCGCATATTTTACATTCAGCCAAGAAAACATATTTTGAAGTATTTCCGCTTACATATATTCAACAACCGAGTCGACT
>NW_011397012.1:0-685 GCF_000754665.1 Bison bison bison | reverse complement strand
CGTGACTGAGCATGCACTGATCATGTGCCGGGAGCCGGGGAGGCATTCCACTCTGGACAAAGGTCATGAGAAGGGGGCTCGGCGTACGCAAATGCGGGATCGAGCCTCAGGAATCCACCCGGATATTCTCGAGCATCTCTCCCCCAAAAAAACCGGAGTCTGCCGTACTGTATTGCTTTGTGCTCTCACCTCTGATTTCACTGGGGGCTGTCCCCCACCACCATCTCGCTCTCTCTGTCAAAGAGTTAACTTACAGCTCCAATTCATCAAGTTCCTTGTCATTCTTCCCGTTTAACTTCCAGCTTGAGTCTCCATCTGGAGCGCGGAACCCACCACGCTTACTAATTATGCCTGGGCTGCTAAGACCCACTCGAGAAGGTGTCTAGGGTGAGGCACCTTTCGCTATTCGAGAGGGCGCCTGCGGCCTATGTAAGTGGTGCAAACTTCTTGTCTTGAAGTTTGATTGGTCTTCCGCGTAAACCAAGCTACTCAGTCTCTTTTCTCCACCGAATTTTCCTTACTGAGCTCTCTTCATACTATTATTCTTGACATCTCTGATTAGCATATAAATAGTCGCCTAGGCCATCTCTCCTTCGAATACCCTGGATCAGTTGGGGCTGGTCCCCGGCAGGTGGCGACCGAACAGGGACCTCAGGAGGCAATACTCAAAGAGCTGAGCAGACAC
>NW_011397011.1:0-581 GCF_000754665.1 Bison bison bison | reverse complement strand
TATATATATATATATATATATATGATATTTGTTTTGCTTGGGAGGATGCAACCTGATACAACCTCAGTCAGTGCTAGTTCTGCAAGGTTATAGAGGTCATTGGATGGAATCACTTAAAATACAGGAGTGGGAGTTCCCTGGTGGTCCAGTGGTTAGGACTTGACACTTTCACTGCTGTGGCCTAGGTTCAGTCCCTAATCAGGGAACTAAGATTCCTGCAAGCTGCAAGTGGGGCAGTGTCACCAGAAAAAAAAGCCAAAAAAATTAACACAGATTTAATGAATTATCCTGGGGTTAGGACCTCACAGTTTTAAGTTTTTGATGTTGTTGCTAATAAGTCTTTGAAAGCAACAGAAAGAAATAAAAAGCAACAGGACTTTCCTTGTGGTCCAGTGGTTGAGAATCCGCCTGGCAATGTAGAGCACATGCATTCAAGCCCAGGTCTGGGAAGATTCCACATGCCATGGGGAACTTAAGCCCTCAAGCCTGCAAACTGCAACTACTGAGTCCGTGTGAGCTAGAGCCCATGCTCTGCCATACGAGAAGCCGCTTCAGTGAGAAGCCCGTGCACTGTAACTAGA
>NW_011397010.1:0-706 GCF_000754665.1 Bison bison bison | reverse complement strand
TCAGTCAGAATGTGTAAAAGCCAAGCCTCCAACAACAGCTTGCCTTCGTGGTTCCTTCTTTATTTTCCTCTCAATGTGTTTTCCTTGATTTCACTTTTCACTAATAATCCCCTTTAGTTTAAAAAAAGAAAAGAAAAGAAAAGAAAACTTTTTACAGAGTAAAAACACACTGAAAAGTCTGGAGGGAGAGTGATCCTGCCTGTATTGAAGGCTAAACCTGGGGGAGACTTCGCTACTCAAAATAGTTGGCCTCAAAGGTATAAAAGGTAATAATATGTTAAAAGGTAAAAGACAGTTGAAGAATCCACCTGCTAATGCAGGAGACACAGGTTCAATCCTTGGGCCAGGAAGATCCTCTGGAGAAGGAAATGGCTACCCACTCCAGTGTTTTTGCCTGGGAAATCCCATGGAGAGAGGAATCTGGTGGGCTACAGCCCATGGGGATGCAAAACAGCTGGACATGATTCAGCGACTAAACAAAAACAAAAAGGCAGTTATAGGAAAATAAGAACAATCACATACTGCAAACTCCTTTCAGAACTATATACCTAGCCTCGTATCCTACAACTCTAGATTTCTTTTAATCAAATACCTAGAGATCTTTTTGTGTGTATTTGTGAACTGCGATTATTTTACTTAAGTGAAAAGAATATATAGATCTAAATACAACATAGTGTAAAGTCCAGCCTTATAGTCTACATGGCAA
>NW_011397009.1:0-773 GCF_000754665.1 Bison bison bison | reverse complement strand
AGGACCCACGCCTACTTGGAGAAGGGTTTGGGTGCGGATTTCTACAAACTGCCAGGGGCTACAGCAATGAGAACTCTCTCAGAGGTAAGGGAGAGCACTGTATGGACACTTAAGTTGTGGCTTCAACGACCACTTCAGAGCTGCACGGAGAGAATCAGGCTTTCTGTGCCCCTAAGTTGGGAATGCAGCTTCGCACACAGAGGTGTCTCCGTAGGAGCCAAGAATGTTCCTCACAGACTGAGGTTTACTAGAGCTCTCCTACAGAGCAAAACTTGGCCAAGTGGTTTTTGGCTTCCCCGGTGCGTGTGGGTCTCCGGACTCAGCCCCAGCTCCGTTGAAATAGGTCGGGAAGAAAGATCTCCAAGAACCGCTTTCCCCCAGGCGGGAAGTGGAGTTCGCAAAAAGCGGAACAAGCAAGCCTCCTTAGGGCAAGCAGAGGCAGCCAACCGGCCTGTGTTTGAAAGCCTCTATTTGGAAGGAACGGGTTAGCTTCTCCAAAAGAAGACGTCCAGATCTGCTCAGAAGACAGAAATTCCAGAGGTAGGGTCGAGGTTCCTGACTGCATTTTGCCAGCCTTGTAAAGACATTCCTAGATTCTAGCGTTATTTTCCATGAAGGAGTAGGCTTCGGGAATATGTGAGACTTGACTGGTGCCTTACCGGCCTCAGCTCAGCTATTGCCTTTCCTTTCAAACTAGGACAAGGGCGTACTTGGTGAAGGGCAAGGGTCTCCTTCTTTCCAAACTGCCAAGGGCTACAGAAATGAGGCCTCTG
>NW_011397008.1:0-638 GCF_000754665.1 Bison bison bison | reverse complement strand
GATTGGGCCCTGCTCCCACCGCCGCTTGGAGCTGGGACAGCCTTCCCCAGGCGGTGGGGAGACCAAGCACATTTGCTTTTTCAGGTGTCCAGCAGAACAAGATCACACAGAAGCCATCAACCTCCACCATCACCCTGGTGACCAACACGGATTCGTCGCCCCTGGTCCCCAGCTCAGGACCCACGAGCACCCTTGCATCTTCGGTCAGCCCGCCCATCGCCACCGCTTCAGCTGATGTCGCTGCAGGCACCGCCGAGTACGCTAGCAGAGTGAGTGCCCGTGGTTGGAGTGGGGAAGCCCAGCTTTGGGGTCTTTCCAGGAATTAAAGGGGACCAGGAAGTGGTGGAATCCCTCCCCAACTCGCCTGTTCTCTTGGCCTGGTCCTTGTTAGGGATGTGGTGGCCAGGCTTGCCTGCTCTGTGTTCACTTGTGGGCACACTCTCCATTTAGGTTCTGTCTTCTGTCTTTTAAAATTTATTTTATTGAAGTATAGGTGATGTAGAAGGGTGTATGAATTTCGACGGTACAAGAAAATGATTCAGTTATATACACGCATACTTTTTCATATTCCTTTCCATTATGGCTTACCACAGGATATTGATTGTCGTTCCCTGTGCTACACAGGAGGACCTTGTTGT
>NW_011397007.1:0-515 GCF_000754665.1 Bison bison bison | reverse complement strand
ACGAAGGCCCTCATCTCTCAATGACGGGGGAGTCTGGGGGTGGTTCTCGAGCGGCGGCCCCAGGGTGCGGTTTCTCACGAGGTACGACGGCGAGGTCAGTGAGCCTCTCGTGGGGCGCCAGGGAAGTCGGGTCTCCATGCGAGTGGCGAGGGGGAGCGCGTCATTGCTCCCGAGCCATGGTAGGGCAATCAGGCCTCGAGACGTGTTGAAGAAGGTCTCTCGAGGTCTTTCCCGGGTTAAGGCAGGAAACCCAGGGTTCCCTCGACTTGTGCAGGTGACCTCAGGGGGCTTCTCATGGTGGCTCTGAGAAGCCAGGGAAACTGGAGGTGGGAGGGGCCTCTCGGGACTCCACGGGGCTTGGTGCATTGGAAGAGGGCCTCATCTCCAGTTGAGGCAGGAACCGCAGGGTACCTCTGATTTCAGACTCCGATCGCAGGGTCCCTGCAGACTGGGGACAGGAGAGTCAGGCCTCGTCTTGGGTTGAGGCATGGAACTCCGCTTGCCTCTCGAGATGT
>NW_011397006.1:0-682 GCF_000754665.1 Bison bison bison | reverse complement strand
TAGCAGTGTACTGACTTACATGACTGGACATGCAAATGCACATTCACATCTTTGAAAGTTTGCAGCTTGAGGGTTCGTATGTAGGAGATTTACTGTACAAATGGCATTCTTCACAGAAAAGAAAAAATAAATTCAAAATTTAGCACAGAAACACAAAAGACTAGAATAGCCAAAACATTCATGAGAGAGAACAAGTCAAATTGGAGGCATCATGCTTCCTGAGCTCACAAATTACCAAGACATTCACAAGTACCTCGGCAAGTTGGAAAGCAAGATAGACTGAGGGCAGAACACAGGTTCCACCACTTACCAAAGAAGAGTTTCGGTTAATTCATCTCTAAACAGGGCTAATAAAGCCTACTTTGCTGTGGGGTTGTAAGTTCTGAGATCACGACTGAGAAGCATTGTGGTGGGTGGTGGTGAAACTAATGCAAAGAAAAAACTGCATTTAACTAAACTGAAATATAACTCTGACAAACTTTTTTTTAATCAGTAGTAATTATACTCAGTGGCATGTCCACTTAGATATAATTTCCAGATTTTTTAGTTAACTTTAAGACCAGTACTAATATTGGATTATTTAATAAATAATCTTTGAATACTTAATTTCTATATGAAATAGAATACTGAAATATTAGTCAGGAATATTTGCTTATTATTTATGTATTTACATTTTATTATT
>NW_011397005.1:0-564 GCF_000754665.1 Bison bison bison | reverse complement strand
GCAAAATAACTGGCCTGCATGCTTCAAAGATTTCAAGGTCAAGAAAGGTAAAGACTGAGCTGTAGTTATTCATTGCTATGGAATGATATTACCACAATATTAGTGGCTTAAAGCAACACACATGCATTATCTCTGTTTCTGTGAATAAGGAGTCTAGGTTGGTTGAGCTGGACACTCTGTTCAGGGGTGTCTCATAAGGCAATCAAGGTGCTGGCCAGATCTACAATCTCATCTGAGGCTCAACTGGAGAAGGATCCTGTTCTAAGATTACTCAGACTGTTGGCAGAATTAACTTTCTTGGGATTACAGAACTGAGAAATTCTTTCTCTTGCTGGATGCTGGCTGAAACTTTTACAGGTCACTGGCTGGAGGCCCCTCTCTGGTTCTCAAAGCCACCTTTCAGTGCCTTGCCACGTGGAGCTTTCCAACGTGGCCACTTGTTTCCTCAGAACCAGCAAGGGAGACAGCCTCCAGCAAGAAGGGCAGTTTTTAATAATGTCATCAAAACTGTCACAGACGCATCATCACATGCATATCTTTGCCATATTGTTTGTTGGAAGTGTG
>NW_011397004.1:0-631 GCF_000754665.1 Bison bison bison | reverse complement strand
ACGATGCATGGGCGAGTCACTACCCCTTCGTGTTGACTTCATTCACAGGGTGGAGTTCGAAGAGGTGTCCGGGCATCGGGTTCTTATCAAGAGGGGACCGGGAAATCGGGGTCTTTCGGAATGTGGAAGCACCCACGAGGCAACGTCTGGAATGTCGTCGTGAGACCGGCCTCATCCTGAGGTGCGAGCGGAGGTCGGGAACCCCTTCTAGACAAAGCAGGGGAGTCGACCCTCCTGTCCAGATCAGGAGGGTAAAAGTGGCTCTGAGGAAGTGGTGCCGGAAAACCTCGGTGTTCCTCTCGAGGGAGACCGGGATGCCGGGGCACTTTGTGGGTCGCATCAAGGGTGCCAAGTACCGTTTCGACCTCCAATACCTAACGTGGGACTTCTCCTGAGACGCTGTAGCGGGAAACGGCTTCATCTTGCGACGACGGGTGAACCACGTGGTTTTTCTCGAGTAGCGGCGGGATTCTCGAGTTACGACGGGGCATTCAGGATACCTCTTGTGTTGGCCCAGGGAAGTCCAATCTTCCATTCGAGTTGCGAAGGAAAGCTGGGGATGGCTCTAGAGTGACTGCAGGGCCAATAGACCTCATCTAGGCTTGTGTCCAGAGGCCAATGTTCCTCTCCA
>NW_011397003.1:0-775 GCF_000754665.1 Bison bison bison | reverse complement strand
AGATCCAAATACTCTGTGGCCCCTAGCTTGAGAAGTCAAGTTTTTTACCTTTCTGATAATAACTTAAAAGCAAAAGCTGTGTTATTCTTTGACCTTTATTAATTTGCACAGTTTTGGTAAGTGGCAAGATCAAAACTTAAATTTCCCCAATATAACCAGAATCTACTACAACAGGCACCAGTGAAATTTCTTGAAAAGAAAGCGAGCTACGCCCGAGCACAAATCGTACCATACCCTCAGGTAGGGGGCCAGCCACTCCCGTTGCAATTGGAGTAACCAGCATGTCCGGGGTTAATATTGTTGTTAAAACCCCTTACCATTCCGCTTCTCTCCTAGCCTGGGTGAGGCCCCCCTGAGGGGTTTTCTCCAAGGAGTATGCTCTGCATATTGTGTATGCGTATGCTTTAATAGTTCTGTTGTGCAAAACACTTTTTTATCCTCTTCAGCTTTAGGCAAGACCTTTGGAGGCTTTGGGAGGCGCAAACGGAGGTGGCGCCGACCACCTTAAATCAGAAAGTGGTAGATAAGTCTTTAAATGTTTGTGCAGAGGGGGAGGGGGCTCACCAGGGCGCCTGACCGTAGGGTCCTGTAAGCCCCCTCCTGTTCATCAATGGCAGAAAATATGATCTGCGCAAAAGTGGAGACCCACCACCGACCGCTATAGCCTCCCACATAGGCTGTCTAACAGCCTCATGACAAGGGTCCAGGACATTTCTAATCATATTTCACAGAGCAAACGCATCTAAAGGAATATTTTCTGGCCTATGCAAAGTAT
>NW_011397002.1:0-588 GCF_000754665.1 Bison bison bison | reverse complement strand
ACCAGACTATCTTATCTGTCTCCTGAGAAACGTGCATGCAGGTCAAGAAGCAATAGTTAGAACTAGACATGGAACAACAGACTGGCTCAAACTGGGAAGGAGTATAACAAAGCTGTATTGTCACTCTGCTTATTTAATTTCTATGTAGAGTGCATCATAAGAAATGTCAGGCTGGATGAATCACAGGCTGGAATCAAGATTTCTGGGAGAAATAGCAACAACCTCAGAGATGCAGATGATACTGCTCTAATGGCAAAAAAATTAACGGGAACTAAAAAGTCTCTTGATGAGCATGAAAGAGAAGAGTGAAAAAACTGGCTTAAAACTCAACATTCAAAAAACTAAGATCATGGTATCCAGTCCCATCATTTCATGGCAAATAGATGGTGGAAAAATGGAAATAGTGACAGATTTCATTTTCTTGGGCTCCAAAATCACTGCAGATGGTGACTGGAGCCATGAAATTTAAAGACACTTGCTCCTTGGAAGAAAAGCCATGACAAACCTAGACAGTGTATTAAAAAATAGAGGTATCACTTTGCCAACAAAGTCCATATAGTCCAATCTATGGTTTTTCCAATAGTCACG
>NW_011397001.1:0-542 GCF_000754665.1 Bison bison bison | reverse complement strand
CTTTCAATTCTGGTTTCCTCAGTGTGTGTGCCCAGCATGGGATCACTGGGTTGTATGGTCAGTTCTATTTCCAGGTTTTTATATTTTTATTTTTTTAAGGAATCTCCACACTGTTCTCCATAGTGGCTGTATTAATTTGCATTCCCATCAATCGTGTAAGAGGGTTCCCTTTTCTCCACACCCTCTCCAGCATGTATTGCTTGTAGACTTTTGAATTGTAGCCATTCTGACTGGCGTAACATGGTACCTCATTGTGGATTTTGATTTGCATTTCTCTGATAATGAGTGATTGTTGAGCATTTTTTCATGTGTTTGTTAGCCATCTGTATGTCTTCTTTGGAGAAATGTATATTTAGTTCTTTGGCCCATTTTTTGATTGGGTTGTTTATTTTTCTGGAATTGAGCTGCAGGAGTTGCTTGTATATTTTTGAGATTACCTGTTTTTCAGTTGCTACATTTGCTATTATTTTCTCCCATTCTGAAGCCTGTCTTTTCACCTTCCTAATAGTTCCTTTGTGGTGCAGAAGCTTTTATGTTTAATT
>NW_011397000.1:0-633 GCF_000754665.1 Bison bison bison | reverse complement strand
CTTGGGTTGAGGCATGGAACTCCGCTCGCCTCTCGAGGTGTCCCCGGGGAGAGAGGCCACTTGTCGAGCTGTATTTGGAACCGGGGGTTTTTCCGGACGATGCACGGGCGAGTCACTGCCCCTTCGTGTTGACTTCATTCGACAGGGTGGAGTTCGGAGAGGTGTCCGGGCATCGGGTTCTTACCAAGAGGGACCGGGAGATCGGGGTGCTTCGCAATGTGGAAGCACCCACGAGGCCACGTCTGGAATGTCGTCGTGAGACCGGCCTCATCCTGAGGTGCGACCGGAAGGTCGGGAACCCCTTCCAGACAAAGCAGGGGAGTCGACCCTCCTGTGGAGATCAGGAGGGTAGAAGGGGCTCAGAGGAAGTGGTGCCGGAAAACCTCGGTGTTCCTCTCCAGGGAGACCGGGATGCCGGGGAACTTTGTGGGGGCGCATCAAGGGTGCCAAGTACCGTTTCGACCTCCAATTCCTAACGTGGGACTTCTCCTGAGACGCTGTAGCGGGAAAGGGCTTCATCTTGCGATGACGGGGGAACCACGTGGTTTTTCTCGAGTTGCGGCGGGATTCTCGAGTTACCACGGGGAATTCGGGATGCCTCTTGTGTTGGCCCAGGGAAGTCCAATCTTCCAT
>NW_011396999.1:0-640 GCF_000754665.1 Bison bison bison | reverse complement strand
ATTGGATATGCCCACATTTAAAACTGACTACTGCAGATTTAAAGCCTTTATTTGATTGCTTAAAAATTGATCCTAATTCCAGTTCTAAGAGAAAGTTGACTAATGAGACAGAGTTAGCTCTTGTTGAAGTGTATGAGACTTTAAATGATCAGTTAATTAAGATTAATATTACCAAAAGATGAGATTAAATTATTCTTCCCAAAAACTACACCTACAGGGTGCTTGTGACAAAAAGGCCCATTGGTCCATCTACCAGTGACCCCAAGAAAAATAGTTTTATCTTATCCCAGCTTGGTGGCACAATTAATTATAAAAGGAGGAAAAAAGAAGCGTGGAACTTTTTAGAAAAGAGTAGCAAATATAGTAATTCCATTCAATAAGGATCAACTGCAAGTCTTTTACAAAATAGTGATGATTGGCAAGTTGCCCTGATAGATTTCAGGGGTCAAATTTTGTTTCATTTGCCCCCAAGCCCCCACAGTAGTTAAAAGTTCAAAAATGTTAGATTGGCATTTTGAGGGTACCTGTGGAACTTTCCAACCCTACGTAGTTCCTACGCTCCCCTTTACCCTATGGGGGAGGGACATGCTGTCTCAAATAGGAGATACTCAGAGAAGGGTTTTCTCAATTTCTTAGTTAT
>NW_011396998.1:0-541 GCF_000754665.1 Bison bison bison | reverse complement strand
GGAGCTCACTGATCATGGGCTGGTTCCCCTGCGCTGCGGCTGTGCTAGGGAGCCCAAACGCACAGGGGAAGCCCGCACAGCACATCCACCTGCCTCTAGGCGGGAGGACAGCTCCAGGGAAGCCGGTCTGGCAGGCGCTTTCTGGGCACAAACGGAGCAACACTCTGGCTGTGGAGCCGCCTCCCCAAGCCAGGGGCACCGGGACCCTGATTTCCTCCGTGCGGCGCTTAGTCTGGGCGGGAAGCACCAGCTTGGGAATGCAGCCTGGGGCGCTTCCTTTCCCTCGGAAAGAGCTCTCCCTGCGGGAGGCTTTGGCAGTGTGCACACCCCCAGCCCCTAAGCCCTCTGCAAGGACGCCTGGCTCCTAGGTCCGAAGGGAAGGCGAGAGCTGAGCTGAGGCACCAGTCAGGCACCAGTCACGTCTCCCACACTCCCGCAGCCTGCTCCTTCCCGGGCGCGAACGCTAGAAGCTGGGCAGGGCTTGGGGAGGCTCGCCCAGGCCAGAGCAGCCTCTCGGCCGGGGCTCTGTGCTATCGCGCCT
>NW_011396997.1:0-706 GCF_000754665.1 Bison bison bison | reverse complement strand
GGGGAAAAAAAAAAAGTAAATGATAAAGGAAGAAGGAAAAGGAAGAAAAAAGGGCAGCGGAGAGAGAAAAGGAGCTGCAGAAATGAATCCAAAGTTGCAGGAAGCCTATGCCTTTCTAAATGAGCTCGCTTTGGGTCTTGAGCAACGGCCCTGAAGGGAGAAAAAGCATATGTGGCACTCTGCTGGCATCTTTTTGGTGCTAGGACCCTGAACGCTAGAAGAGTGTCCAGTGAGAACGCATAGAAATTGGGGAGGACCTCGCTGGAGCGCAAAGTTGAGGCAAGGGTTTATTGTTGTCCGGGGGGGGGTTGTCCTCAGGCAGGGGTCTGGGGTCGGGAGAGCCCTAAAGGGGAGAGGTTCGGTGGGCAGACATATGTTTCCACACGTGTGTTAGGATGTGAATGGTGAGCCCACGGAAGTCCTGTGCAGCCGGCATTTGTGTGCTGAACTTGGAAGCCCCGCAGTGAATCTCTAGCGGGCAAGGCTGGAAGGCCCAATGCCCCCGAATCATTTGCATCCTGAGCCCTTTGGTCCAGGGGGTCAGGTCGGAAGTGCGTGTGGGGCCTCGTCAAGGGGAATTCCCCGAGAAAAGTGTGGGTGGTTGGATGGCGGGAGTGGGAGTGGGCACGCCCTCGGCCGCCTCAGCCAATGAGGAGCCTGCACGTGCGGGGGTGGGGCTGTGGGGAAGCCCCCAAAGGCCCGAGGG
>NW_011396996.1:0-998 GCF_000754665.1 Bison bison bison | reverse complement strand
AAATATGCATCATTATTTCTATGTCTAGAATAAAGACTGGATTAAATTTTACTGTTCCTGTAGAGAATTGGACTATGTCATTGTTGTCACATGAAGAAGAGATCAAAAAGTATACAGCCATGAAAGAAATCAATCTGGAAAGATACATACTATATAATTCCAACTGTATGACATTCTGTAAAGGGAAACCATGGAGACAGTAAAACATTCAGTGATTATCAGGAGGTACAAGGAAGGAAGAATAAATAGGTGGAATGCAGGATTTTTAGAGCAGTGAAACTATACTGCATGACACTATATGATGTGTGTATGTGTGTGTATATATATATATATGTATGTATGTATGTCATAAGTTTGTTAAAACCCATAGAATGACAAAATACCAAGAGAGAATCCCAATGTAAGCTGTGCAGTAAGGGTAATAATGATGTGTCAATACAGGTTCTTCATCAATAACAGAGAAACCTCGAGGGTGTGGGATGTTGATAATGAAAGAGACTTGTGAAAGATGCAGGGGACAGAAGGGAATTCTCTGTACATTCTATTCAACTTTCTTATGAAACTATTAATAAAGCTGCTACAAAAAATAAAGTCCTTTGAAATGAGGTATGCAGCCACAGTTGTGGAGAATTGGTTCTTTCTAAAGGGATTCCTTTGTGAAGATGCTCATAAGATTTCTAACTTCAGTTCTGGGGGAGGAACACCACACAGCCATTAGACACATGTTACAATGCACTCATCTGGTTTCTCCGCTGCAAGAGGGCTCCAATAACAAATGAGGCATGATTTCCTCCTTCAGACAGTCTCATATGATTCTGTGAGACAATACATACGGTCTCTACCTTGTGTGCTTTTGACATTTCACTTTAACTAAGAGGTTTCTCTCTAAGGTAACTTTTCTATATTTTTTGTTGAGGAGTGATTTTCTATGTTCATGTACTTATCAACCTTCTTTCATACAATGACAACTAATGTACATCATTATTAGTTTAATTCTG
>NW_011396995.1:0-721 GCF_000754665.1 Bison bison bison | reverse complement strand
AATCTCTCCTGTAACCCTGTCTCTGTGGACCTGGATCCCTCCTCTCTGGTGAGACTCTTTGGGGACCAATCTCGATGCCCTGCACCCGCTACAGAGCCATCGAGCTGGACAGTAAAAGTGCCACTTCCCAGACGGACAGGGTAGTGTAGCTCTGACAAAGGCCTTATTTTTATGGAAATCATCTTTTTACATGATTGTAAACATGTTTAAAGAATGGACCTAGGCGTACATTTTTAGTATTGTGATGACATAGCCATTCTGGATTGTATAAGTAGCAAATGTAATTTTACTTTTTCTAGCGGCACATTAAAAAAGCCAGCAAGAGATGCGTTCAGGTCACAGTGTGATATTTATTATGCAGCTGGTATCTTGGTAGACAGAGACAGCATGTTTCTTTACATGTGGGTTCTGCCTTTAATTTACTTGTACAATTCATTGTTACCATTCTATTTTCCTATTAATCTTTTGTGAACTTCCCGAATATGTGACAAAGTATGTACAGTCTACTTTTGAACTATTTTTATCATAGTATTATTTATTGCTTTCTTTCAATAAAGTACTGAAGCAAAATTTCCCAGGGCCAATAAAGAGTGCCGAGGGTAAGCTGTACTCTCACTGAGAACAGACCAGAGCTGGTAATGGGAGCCCGTGTCATCACACGGACATTCTGTTAAGAGAAATGGACGGATGCAATGGAAAGGCCAGAAGGCGGAAGCATAGG
>NW_011396994.1:0-768 GCF_000754665.1 Bison bison bison | reverse complement strand
AAATGAAGAGACATGAGTTACATCCATTTGCCAGAGTACGTTAGGTTTGAGACCGCGAGGGTTAACTCCCATAGGTAGACTATTATAAACAGTGGGGCAGTGTAAGCAAGAGCGCACAATCTCTCGAGTAGTCTCTCTGGGAATTTGGAATTGATATCTTAAAGCAGTAGCATTTTGATGATGAAGTAAGTGAGAGGCTCTGGCCTCCTCAATCACAGTAGCCACTGTATTCTGGTTAACAAGTCAGCCAAGTCATTAAAGGCATTTAAAGGGGCCAGGGCAATCCGGAATGAGCCTGAATGTGTCCAGTGAAAAATATTTTATTTCTTTTCCAAATTTGTTGCTGTAATTTAGTTAACAAATGAAATATGGTAGTTTATTTTTAGGCAAAACCACAGTTTCAATGTGTGGAAACAACCTGACAATATACTGAGAATCAGAATAAAGGTTAAATTCCTCATCTCCAAACACAGCAAAAGCCTCTATGACTGCTGTTATTTCTAGCTCTTTGAGCTGAAGTTTCCCGTGTTTCTAAAACCTTTTGGTGATTTTTAGTGACTATGGAGGCTTTATCATTTGCTGACCCGTCAGTAAAAACTATCTGAGCATTTGGAATAGGAGATTGTTTACATCTGACAGGGAAAATAACTGGATGTCTGGATATAAAATTCAGCAAAACATGCGAAGGTAAATGATGCAAAAATTTTGACCAAAATAGTTTCCTACGGCAATCTGCCAGTCCTCATCAAACATTAGAAGAGCATCAAG
>NW_011396993.1:0-653 GCF_000754665.1 Bison bison bison | reverse complement strand
CCCTGACCTAGAGCCAGACATCCTGGAATGCGAAGTCAAGTTGGGCCTTAGAAAGCATCACTACGGACAAAGCTAGTGGAGGTGATGGAATGCCAGTGGAGCTCTTCCAAATCCTGAAGATGATGCGGTGAAAGTGCTGCACTCAATATGCCAGCACATTTGGAAAACTCAGCAGTGGCCACAGGACTGGAAAAGGTCCGTTTTCATTCCGATCCCAAAGAAAGGCAATGCCAAAGAATGCTCACACGACCGCACGCTTGCCCTCATCTCACACGCTAGTAGAGTCATGCTCAAAATTCTCCAAGCCAGGCTTCAGCAATATGTGCACCGTGAACTTCCTGATGTTCAAGCCGGTTTTCGAAAAGGCAGAGGAACCAGAGATCCGATTGCCAACCTCCGCTGGATCATGGACAAAGCAAGAGAGTTCCAGAAAAGCATCTATTTCTGCTTTCTTGACTATGCCAAAGCCTTTGACGGTGTGGATCACAGTAAACTGTGGAAAATTCTGGAAGAGATGGGAATACCAGACCACCTGACCTGCCTCTTGAGAAATCTGTACGCAGGTCAGGAAGCAACAGTTCGAACTGGACATGGAACCACAGACTGGTTCCAAATGGGAAAAGGAGCTCGTCAAGGCTGTCTATCGTCACCCT
>NW_011396992.1:0-537 GCF_000754665.1 Bison bison bison | reverse complement strand
GGTGGGGGTGGGTGTGGGGGCTACCGCCCCTTGCCTCTCAGCCTGGCTGTCGGGCTGTAGCCAAGCGACTTCCAAATGCACACCCCGTCCCCGGGCTCCCGGCTCTGCTCAGGCACAGGGGCAACTGCCCTGGGCGGGGAGCATGCTTGGGCTCCTCCGTCGAGTCCTCCACCAGGTGCTCTGGTCTGAGGCGCTTCCCTTTCTTCTCTTCTTCCACAGGCCCCATCGCCACAGGGGTCTCGAAGGAGGAGGCTCGTTCTGAAGCCGAGCCAGAAGGACGCCCTGCAAGCGCTCTTTCAACAGAACCCCTACCCTGGGATAGCGACCAGAGAACGACTGGCCCGAGAGCTCGGCATTGACGAAAGCAGAGTTCAGGTAGGCCCCCCGCCTCTCCACCCGTTCTCCCTTTCAGGCTCTCCATGCCGATCCAAGGCAGCTGAACGCATCTGGCGGCCTTTCTCCTGAGAAGGATTTCTCTCTGTTTGCCCCTAGGTCTGGTTTCAAAACCAACGTAGAAGACGGCCAAAGCAGAGCCGG
>NW_011396991.1:0-631 GCF_000754665.1 Bison bison bison | reverse complement strand
CAGAGGAAGTGGTGCCGGAAAACCTCGGTGTTCCTCTCCAGGGAGACCGGGATGCCGGGGAACTTTGTGGGGGCGCATCAAGGGTGCCAAGTACCGTTTCGACCTCCAATTCCTAACGTGGGACTTCTCCTGAGACGCTGTAGCGGGAAAGGGCTTCGTGTTGCGATGACGGGGGAACCACGTGGTTTTTCTCGAGTTGCGGCGGGATTCTCGAGTTACGACGGGGAATTCGGAATACCACATGTGTTGGCCCAGGGAAGTCCAATCTTCCATTCGAGTTGCGAAGGAAAGCTGGGGATTGCTCTCGAGTGACTGCAGGGCCAATAGACCTCATCTAGGCTTGTGTCCAGAAGCCAATGTTCCTCTCCAGGGGCGACCGGGATCTCGGGGTTGCATTCCAGACGCACCCGGGGAGACAGGCATTCATCTCGAGTGGAAGCAAAGAACCCCGCTCTGCTCTCGAGTCGCGACGGCTATCTCTTGGAGCTCACTGGGTGGACTAAAGGGAGTCAAGCCTCCTGAGGCGTTTGAGAGAGGTCGCGAGGTTGGCCTCTAGGCCATGCAGGAGACGAAGGCCCTCATCTCCGCGATGACGGGGGAGTCTCGGGGTGGTTCTCGAGCGGCGGCCCCA
>NW_011396990.1:0-544 GCF_000754665.1 Bison bison bison | reverse complement strand
CACCCAAGGTTTCTGGGATGAAATTTTTTCAATTCACCGTTCCCTTCTCTTTACAACATGAACACAGAGTCAGGGAATTCTGATAAAAGGCATAGCTGAAAAGCCATCATTTACCTATTATCCATAGACCAGGAACAATACACAACTCTAAAAGTAAACGGGAAGAACTGGGAACACTAAAGATATGTAGAACAATGAATTCCACTGTTTGAATAGCCAAATCCATTATGTTGCACCCGTGCTATCTCTACCAAATTAATCAACGAAATGCTGTTTGGTGCCAAAGTAATTCCAAATCCCCACCCCTAGAACTCCCACTGATACCAGTACATAAAGGTCTTGTAACAGAACTTTTCATCCTGTTGTGTTCATGTCTGAAGATGACTGATATCAGCTGAGAGTTTCTTATTTCAAAACATACTTTGAGTTGGTACAGCATAAATTTTTATTGCTGGATACAATTCTCTATTTTATTTGGTTATCGCATTGATATTAAATAAATAGCAGGTTAGCATTACTAGCAAAAAATAACCTAACTTTGATC
>NW_011396989.1:0-702 GCF_000754665.1 Bison bison bison | reverse complement strand
GATCCCTGTCGCCCCTGGACAGGAACATTGGCTTCTGGACAGAAGCCTAGATGAGGTCTGTTGGCCCTGCAGTCACTCGAGAGCAATCCCCAGCTTTCCTTCGCAACTCGAATGGAAGATTTGACTTCCCTGGGCCAACACAAGAGGCATCCTGAATTCCCCGTCGTAATTCGAGAATCCTGCTACACCTCGAGAAAAACCACTTGGTTCCCCCGTCACCGCAAGATGTAGACCTGTGCCGCTACAGCGTCTCAGGAGAAGTCCCACTTTAGGAATTGGAGTTCGAAACGGTACTTGTCACTCTTGATGCCACCCACAAAGCGCCCCGACATCCCGGTCTCCCTCGAGAGGAACACCGAAGTTTTCCTGCACCACTTCCTCTGAGCCCCTTCGACCCTCCTGATCTCCACAGGAGGGTCGACTCCTCTGCTTTGTCTGGAAGGGGTTCCCGACCTTCCGGTCGCACCTCAGGATGAGGCCGGTCTCACGACGACATTCCAGACGTGGCCTCGTGGGTGGTTCCACATTCCGAAGGACCCCGATTTCCCAGTCCCCTCTTGATAAGAACCCGATGCCCGGACACCTCTTCGAACTCCACCCTGTGAATGAAATCAACACGAAGGGTAGTGACTCGCCGTGCATCGTCGGAAAAACCCCCAGGTTCCAAATCCGCTCGTCAAGTGGCCTGTCTCCCCGGGAACA
>NW_011396988.1:0-673 GCF_000754665.1 Bison bison bison | reverse complement strand
GAGGCCGGTCTCACGACGACATTCCAGACGTGGCCTCGCGGGTGCTTCACATTGCGAAGCACCCCGATTTCCCGGTCCCCTCTAGATAAGAACCCGATGCCCGGACACCTCTCCGAACTCCACCCTGTGAATGAAGTCAACACGAAGGGGCAGTGACTCGCCCGTGCATCGACCGGAAAAAACCCCCAGGTTCCAAATACAGCTCGACAAGTGGCCTCTCTCCCCGGGGACACCTCGAGAGGCAAGCGGAGTTCCATGCCTCAACCCAAGACGAGGCCTGACTCTCCTGTCCCCAGTCTGCAGGGACCCTGCGATCGGAGTCCGAAATCAGAGGAACCCAGAGGTTCCTGCCTCAACTGGAGATGAGGCCCTCTTCCAATGCACCAAACCCAGGGGAGTCCCGAGAGGCCCCTCCCACCTCCAGTTTCCCTGACTTCTCAGAGCCACCATGAGAAGCCCCCTGAGGTCACCTGCACAAATCGAGGGAAGCCTCTAGGGTTTCCCGCCTCAACCCGAGAAAGACCTCGAGAGACCTTCTTCAACACGTCTCGAGGCCAGATTCCCCTACCATGACTCGAGAGCAATGACGCGCTCCCCCTCGCCACTCGCATGGAGACCCGACTTCCCTGGCGCCCCACGAGAGGCTCACTGACCTCGCCGTCGTACCTCGTGA
>NW_011396987.1:0-768 GCF_000754665.1 Bison bison bison | reverse complement strand
TACATTTATACTGTCTGATGGCAGGAACTGCGCTTTTTCCTCATCTTCCTCTCGTAACTCAGCCTATACAAATCAGGTAATGCAAATAGGCCATTTGAAAGAACTAGGGACTTCCCTGGTGGTCCAGTGGTTAGAACTCCACACTTTCAGTGCAGGGGGCACAAGTTCGAATCCTGGTTGGGGAACTAAGATCCTACATTCTGTATGGCATGGACAAAAAAAAAAAATGACTTAATTTAAAATTTTTTTCTTAAAAGAACGAGCTAATGGTGGAAAGAAGAGGACATGACCTTGAATGACTGACTACAGAGATCCTGCCCATGGAGGGTTTTATAATAAGCCTTTCACTCATGTTAAACTGAATAAAGCCCTGTTTTGTCTTAGCCCTATGTTGGGTACAATGGGAAGAATAAGATAGAGAATAACACTGAGAGCAGAGACCTAGCTTACAGTCTAAGAACAACAAGCTATTACATGAGAAATGTTAAATAGCAATTAAAAAGTGCAAGAAAAAAATATGAGAACAACAGGTAAAGAACATAGTGAAATACTAAGTAGCTACTACATGCTGCTGCTGCTGCTGCTAGGTCACTTCAGTCGTGTCCGACTCTGTGCGACCCCATAGACGGCAGCCCACCAGGCTCCCCCATCCCTGGGATTCTCCAGGCAAGAACACTGGAGTGGGTTGCCATTTCCTTCTCCAATGCATGAGAGAGAAAAGTGAAAGTGAAGTCACTCAGTCGTGTCCGACTCTTCACGACCCCATAG
>NW_011396986.1:0-528 GCF_000754665.1 Bison bison bison | reverse complement strand
ACTGGTTCCAAATAGGAAAAGGAGAATGTCAAGGCTGTATATTGTCACCCTGCTTATTTAATTTATATGCAGAGTACATCATGAGAAACGGCTGGGCTGGAAGAAGGCACAAGACCTGGAATCAAGATTGCCGGGAGAAATATCAATAACCTCAGATATGCAGATGACACCACCCTTATGGCAGAAAGTGAAGAGGAACTAAAAAGCTCTTGATGAAAGTGAAAGAGGAGAGTGAAAAAGTGGGCTTAAAGCTCAACATTCAGAAACGAAGATCATGGCATCTGGTCCCACCACTTCATGGGAAATAGATGGGGAAACAGTGGAAACAGGGTCAGACTTTATATTTTTGGGCTCCCAAAATCACTGCAGATGGTGATTGCAGCCATGAAATTAAAAGACGCTTACTCCTTGGAAGGAAAGTTATGACCAACCTAGATAGCATATTCAAAAGCAGAGACATTTCTTTGCCAACAAAGGTCCGTCTAGTCAAGGCTATGGTTTTTCCAGTGGTCATGTATGGATGTGAGA
>NW_011396985.1:0-561 GCF_000754665.1 Bison bison bison | reverse complement strand
GGTGCCCTGACAGTTCCAAGGCAGCGTTAAAGACCAAGGAGTGGGTGCTGGCCCAAACTCTACCGCCCTTCCCAAAAACAGTTGGAATAATCCTCCCACTCATTAGCATGTGAAATTACCCAGCCTATAAAAACCATTCTGTCTGTGGAGTGTCCTTCTCTCTGAATCTGATAAATTCACTTCTTACCTATCACTTTGTCTCTCACTGAATTCTTTCTGTGATGAGACATCAAGAACCTGAGTTTCATTAGGTCCAGAAACCAAGTATCATGGGTTTTGGCTGGATTTGAGTTCCAGCCAAGTGGGTTCGTATCCCAAACTGGGTTTTGGCTGGCTTCAAGTCCCAGGACATGGGTTCAAGTCCCAATCTGTGGTAAATGGTTTCATTACTGGACAACATAATCAGAAACTTGGTTCTGAGACAACTGTGTAGAGTGAGTCTCAGGTATACAAAGCCAAATACAATTTTAAATGATTTAAGTTACAGTTTTGTCACTTGTGGCCAGAAGAGTCCTGCCTAGTGATTGGGGCTTTCCTCTGGGGAGTCCTCTGGCTACTTCT
>NW_011396984.1:0-637 GCF_000754665.1 Bison bison bison | reverse complement strand
ACCTCGGGCTAAAGACCCGCACGGGGTACTCTTTCCTCGCACCCCCCACCCTTCACCCCCAACCCGCCCCAAGTCTATGTCAGCAGCTTTCTCGATCTCTTTGATCCTTTCATAACACTTGATGACACAAAAGCTCTGAGCGATTCAAGTCATATCGAATCTTCATTTCAGATTGAAGATGCATTCCATGGTATTGCCATCTTAAGCTTTCCATCGCTATGGAATATCTGTCCATGTATTCAGGACTTTTTCAGCCACGGTGTGGAATTTCCAGTGTGCCAGTCTTGCATCCTCGTGACATCCGTGGCAAAGCATTTGATTCATGTTGACAGTTTTGAAAGGGAATTTTTTTAAAATTACTTTTCAGATTATTATCTGCTAGTGTATACAGGTAAAACTGTGTAATCATTCATTTTGATCACTTGGGACAGCTTGAGAGTTGTCTTTCCTTTCTTTGCTTTCTCATACTTTAAGAGTATCCTGGCACATCCATGTACTGCCTCACCCCTAATCTCAGTCATGTGTTCAAAGAACTTCTGTCCGTTTATTTATTTGTTTTTGGTAACTATTGAATTCGTTTTGACTATGCTGGGTCTTTGCTGCTCGCTGGAGTTGCTAGGACCTCTGGACTGCAGTC
>NW_011396983.1:0-582 GCF_000754665.1 Bison bison bison | reverse complement strand
TCGGGTCTCCATGCGAATGGCGAGGGGGAGCGCGTCATTGCTCTCGAGCCATGGTAGGGTGCCGGGGACCAGCCCCGGCTGATCCAGGGTATTCGAAGGAGAGACGGCGTAGGCGAAGATCAGGAAACAACTGCTTCATTAAAATGTTAATTAAGGATATAAAGAGTAATAGAATGAGGATAGCTCAGTGAGGAAATTCAGTGGAGAAAAGAGGCTGAAGAATTCAGCCAGAAGTAAGAGAAAGAACGACATGGTGAGACCAAGTTTCGGTGAACAAGGCCCGCACTTTATTTTTCAAAGTAGTTTTTATACCTTAAGTTATGCATAGAGGATAATGGGGGAAGGGGTAGAGTCTTGCAGCAAACCAGGCTTTCTTCCTGCAAACTTATCATATGCAAACGCTTCGGTGATTTGCATCATCTTCTGGCCCGGAGGCCTGTTAACATTTTAAGACCTTTTCTTCAGAAAACTTATTTTTCTCTAAAGGTGGTTGGTCAGGAGCCACCCTCCAAAAAAGCATTAGATAAAGTTGCATTCCTACAGAGCAAAGGTGTGGTGGGCTATAACAATAAAAAAAGAATT
>NW_011396982.1:0-524 GCF_000754665.1 Bison bison bison | reverse complement strand
CAGTGACTCGCCCGTGCATCGTCCGGAAAAGACCCCCAGGTTCCAAATACCGCTCGACAAGTGGCCTCTCTCCCCCGGGGACACCTCGAGAGGCAAGCGGAGTTCCATGCCTCAACCCAAGACGAGGCCTGACTCTCCTGTCCCCAGTCTGCAGGGACCCTGCGATCGGAGTCTGAAATCAGAGGAACCCTGAGGTTCCTGCCTCAACTGGAGATGAGGCCCTCTTCCAATGCACCAAACCCCGTGGAGTCCCGAAAGGCTCCCCCCCCCCAAATCCAGTTTCCCTGACTTCTCAGAGCCACCATGAGAAGCCCCCTGAGGTCACCTGCACAAGTCGAGGGAAGCCAGGGTTTCCTGCCTCAACCCGAGAAAGACCTCGAGAGACCTTCTTCAACACGTCTCGAGGCCAGGTTCCCCTACCATGACTCGAGAGCAATGACGCGCTCCCCCTGCCACTCGCATGGAGACCCGACTTCCCTGGCGCCCCACGAGAGGCTCACTGACCTCGCCGTCGTACCTCGTGA
>NW_011396981.1:0-834 GCF_000754665.1 Bison bison bison | reverse complement strand
ACATTATACTTGTGATGCTTTAAGTTATGGCGCTAGGAGGAGGAGCCAAGATGGCGGAGGAGTAGGACAGGGAGAACATTTTCTCCCCCACAAATTCATCAGAAGAGCATTTAAACGTCGAGTAAATTCCACAAAACAACTTCTGAATGCCGGCAGAGGACATCAGGCACCCAGAAAAGCAATCCAACTCTTCGAAAGGAGGTAGGAAAAGATATAAAAGACAAAAAAGAAGACAAAAGAGGGAGGGACGGAGCTCCGTCCCGGGAAGGGAGGTCTTAAAAAGAGAGAAGTTTCCAAACACCAGGAAACCTTCTCACTGCCGAATCTGTGCCGAGCTTTGGAAGCACAGAGGGCAACATAACAGGAAGAAAAATAAATAAACAATTAAAACTCGAAGATTGCGAGTCCTACGGTAACTCCCCCAGTGGAGAAGCAGCGCAGACGCCTGCAGGCGCCATTAACAAGCGGGGGCGTGGGCAGGGAGGCGCGGCGCGGGCTGCATCGCTTAGAGTAAGAATCTGGCCTGAATACCCTGAGCACTATCTGAGCGAAATAATTTGGGCTAACAAACCAGACTGTGGGATATCTACTACGCGAAAAGCCAGCCCCAACCTAAGACCGCCAGGCCCGCGCACGGAACAAAGAATTGAACAGAGATAGCCGGCTGCAGACCTTCCCCCTCCGGTGATAGGCAGCCAGAGCCGGAAGGGGGCAATCACAGCCCCAGAGAGACATTATCTATAAAACTGTAAGCAGGCTTCTTTGCTAACTAAAACTTCTTGGGGGTCTGGACGGTTAACATCTGCCTAAGAAGGTGCGCCAGTTTTTGTGCCC
>NW_011396980.1:0-619 GCF_000754665.1 Bison bison bison | reverse complement strand
AGAGATGGCCTAGGCGACTATTTATATGCTAATCAGAGATGTCAAGAATAATAGTATGAGGAGAGCTCAGTAGCAAAATTCGGTGGAGAAAAGAGACTGAGTAGCTTGGTTTACGCGGAAGACCAATCAAACTTCAAGACAAGAAGTTTGCACCACTTACGTAGGCCGCAGGCGCCCTCTCGAATAGCGAAAGGTGCCTCACCCTAGACACCTTCTCGAGTGGGTCTTAGCAGCCCAGGCATAATTAGGAAGCGTGGTGGGTTCCGCGCTCCAGATGGAGACTCAGCTGGAAGTTAAAGGGAAGAATGACAAGGAACTTTATGAATTGGAGCTGTAAGTTAACTCTTTGACAGACAGAGCGAGATGGTGGTGGGGGACAGCCCCCAGTGAAATCAGAGGTGAGAGCACAAAGCAATACAGTAGGCAGACTCCGGTTTTCTCGGGGGGGAGATGCTCGAGAATATCCGGGTGGACTCCTGAGGCTCGATCCCGCATTTGCGTATGCCGAGCTTCCTTCCTCATGACCTTTGTCCAGAGTGGAATGCCTCCCCGGCTCCCGGCACATGATCAGTGCATGCTCAGTCACGATATCAGTGCCTGCTCAGCCACGTGATCCCTG
>NW_011396979.1:0-624 GCF_000754665.1 Bison bison bison | reverse complement strand
CAGAGTGTTGCTCCGTTTCGTTGCCCACGAAAGCGCCTGGCAGACCGGGCCGTTCCCTCGGAGCTGTCCTCCCGCCTAGAGGCAGGTGGATGTGCTGTGCGGGCTTCCCCTGTGCGTTTGGGCTCCCTAGCACAGCCGCAGCGCAGGGAACCAGCCATGATCAGTGAGCTCCGGGCAGTACTTTGGTCCCAGGTTTGGAGCCCAATGCCCGGAACGCGGGAGAGAAGAGGCTGGCTGCCGGCGGGTGCTTGCAAGCCTGTTACTGGGAAGGACCGAGTGAGCTTCCACACCGGCGGAGCTCCAGCTCTGCGCCCAGGCGCGATAGCACAGAGCCCCGGCCGAGAGGCTGCTCTGGCCTGGGCGAGCCTCCCCAAGCCCTGCCCAGCTTCTAGCGTTCGCGCCCGGGAAGGAGCAGGCTGCGGGAGTGTGGGAGACGTGACTGGTGCCTGACTGGTGCCTCAGCTCAGCTCTCGCCTTCCCTTCGGACCTAGGAGCCAGGCGTCCTTGCAGAGGGCTTAGGGGCTGGGGGTGTGCACACTGCCAAAGCCTCCCGCAGGGAGAGCTCTTTCCGAGGGAAAGGAAGCGCCCCAGGCTGCATTCCCAAGCTGGTGCTTCCCCGCCCAG
>NW_011396978.1:0-501 GCF_000754665.1 Bison bison bison | reverse complement strand
AAGAATACTGATCCCGTGCAGTCCACGGGAGCTTGGTGACAGCAAAGTGACAGTGCAAAATACAGCTGAGCTCGTTTAACAGCAGCTGGATAAACTGGGCACCCTCTCCTGAGCTCTAACAAGAACCCTCAGACAACAGAAGGCTACAAAGGCTAGAAATTATCCACATGGAACTGAACAGGGATCGATCTCAAATTCAAGTTAAAATAAGCATTTATAAAAATCAGAAAACAGCAACAAACAGAGCAGGGAAGTGACACACCTGGGTTGACTACAGACTCAGTGGAGACAAACACCTGCCTCAAAGTCAGGGACTGTGGCCAGCCCCTTCGCCTGGGCCTTCTCCTGAGGAAGGCCTCTGGGTCCACAGCCTGGCTGCCCTACCCAGGATGGGAGCCACACCACTGGTGCCCACATGGCCAGGATGGGCAGCACCGTGTCCACTTAACAGGAGGGCAAAGCAGGCCACAGAGCAGGCGAATGGCACACCCAGGTCACCAA
>NW_011396977.1:0-709 GCF_000754665.1 Bison bison bison | reverse complement strand
TGTGTCCGACTCTTGTCACTCCTTGGATTGCAGCACTCCAGGCTTTCCTGTCCTTCACTATCTCCTGGAGTTTGCTCCAACTCATGTCCATTGAATCATCATGCCATAGAGCCATCTCATTCCTGTTTCATCCACGAGAGAGGTGGCTGGGGCTCGGCAAAGTGTCTGGTCCCACTGGGTGGGTGTGAACCTGCCCTAACCGCTCCCTAACCAGGTGACTGTCACTTTGTCCTCTGTAAATCGGGAGGGGGCAGCACCTGCTTGGTAAGGGGCACACACAGCATCTGGTACATAATCAATGCACCATCCATCTCAGCATTGTATTTACTACTAATAGGGATAGCATTTAATAATCTGCTCCTTTTTCTCTCTTGTCACTAAACTGTGCTCCAGACCACATCTGCTTTACTACCCCTGTAAATCCCACACCCAGCACAAACGAGACTCAACACATTTGTGGCTGAAGAGGCAGGAACATGCGCTGTCCTCAAGGAGAGGAAGCTGAGTGATATGGGGGCCTGATGATAACCCTGTCTGATGAGGGGACCCCAGGAGGACCTGTGTGGCTGTCGGGTGGGTGGGGGGCATGAGCAGAACCCCTGATGAGCTCCTGGGGATGGGGAAGGTGGCAGGAAGGAGGGCGGGCTGTTCCTTGTGGGGTGTCCACAGATTGTACTTCACCCCTCACTGAGGAGCACTTAGGCCGTTT
>NW_011396976.1:0-697 GCF_000754665.1 Bison bison bison | reverse complement strand
TGAGTTTTGTGACAGTAACTGATATAATTTTTACATTATCTGGAATTTCAAAGAAAAACAATGTTTTATTCTGCTAATGCAGAACAACCAGAGATCATAAAAAGTGTACATTAAAAAAAAAAAAAACTTGTTAAAATGAAGCATTATTTTTAATCCTTAGGCCCAAACTTCCAGGAACTTTGGAATGAAATTAAAAAAAAGCCAACGAGCTGTAATTTAATAGCTTCAGAAACTGCCAGGTTCTAAGCTCTCTGTGCGTGAGCCGCCAGCACAACCACTTGTAGGCTGAGGCCCACTGTCCCAGCCTGGAGGCACGAGTCTAGTTTTGCATGTGACGTGGGCGATGGGAGATGAAGGGGAAGATTAATCTCGCAGTGTGGGAGGTGTACGCTTTGAAAAAGCAACTGGGGCTTATACATCAGATGGTCCCGAGCAACAGCGCCTTACCTGTGGAGCTGAAATCCACAGGGCCGATCCACTTGAAGGCAGGTTTCCGGCCTCGATCTTCCGTGACGTGCACTTTCTTTATCAGCATCAAGCTGGTCAGCACATTGGCTATGTCATAGAGGCGTCGTACCTTTGCTTGAAGACATAAAAAACAACTGTGGTCACACCATACCTCGGTCCGGGACGTCACGACCTTTTAGTTTGTGTGAGGGGTCACTTTCTCAGCCTCCAAAGAAGCCTCCAGCAGAGA
>NW_011396975.1:5039-5430 GCF_000754665.1 Bison bison bison | reverse complement strand
TGTTGTTGCTTTTTGTTTGTTTTTAAATTTCCTTAATTTATTTCTAATAACCATCAGGGCTTTTCCTGAAAAGGAAATGTCCCCATTTTTTATAACATTTATCAGAAATATATGGATACTATTTTATTTTTTATGCTGTCTGTCTGTGCCATTCGTAATTTTTCATTTTTTTTTTTTAAATTTGGCTACGCTGGGTCTCAGTTGCAGTTTGTGGGATACAGTTCCCTGACTATGAATCAAATCTGGGCTCCCTGCTTTGGGAGTGCAGAGTCGTAGCACCAGGACCACCTATATGTTTTCTCTCTCTCTTTTAAATTGTGTCATAGTCATTTTACAATGTTACATTATTCTCTGCTGTACAATGAAGTAAATCATTTATATGTGCATATAT
>NW_011396975.1:0-561 GCF_000754665.1 Bison bison bison | reverse complement strand
GTAAAGGTCAGGTTATTTGACCAGAGACCAAGCCCTTGGCCTCTGAAAGCTCTTGAATTTTTATTTGCTTTGCTCTCACTACTGTTTCTTGACTTTCCAAGAATTTCAGAAGGTTAGGGGGTAGGGAGAGGAAAGCAGTGAATGATCAAGGAGAATTGTAGTCCTACAACTAAACTATGATCCTAAGATATTGTCTTATATCTTATATAAGACTTATATAAAAAGCCTTCCACCTCCACGAACCCAACTCAGGAGATATTCAGAGTTTGAATGTTGCCAAAGAAATTTTCATTTCCTTCTTTCATATTGCATAATGCATCCTCCTTAATTTTCAGTCTCTAAAATCTAAATTAATGGGGACATCTGCTTCTAGCAAATGCAGTCAGTGTTGTCTTGCCACCACCAGTATGCAATCATAAAACCAAAAGAAGAAAAAGGAGTAAAAAGGACAACACGGTACAGCTTCCAGAAACCAGACCCTTTCCCAAATCACCCCCTTTCCACACCCATCTTGCTTCTTCCCATGTGTCACAATCTGACTGTCATAATTCAACTGCAAAT
>NW_011396974.1:0-761 GCF_000754665.1 Bison bison bison | reverse complement strand
TGGCCTAGAGACCAATCTCTCGACCTCTCTCCAAACGCCTCAGGAGGCTTGACCCCTTTAGTCCACCCAGTGAGCTCCAAGAGATACCCGTCGCGACTCGAGAGCAGAGCGGGGTTCTTTGCTTCCACTCGAGATGAATGCCTGTCTCCCCGGGTGCGTCTGGAATGCAACCCCGAGATACCTTTGCCCCTGGAGAGGAACACTGGCTTCTGGACACAAGCCTAGATGAGGTCTATTGGCCCTGCAGTCACTCGAGAGCACTCCCCAGCTTTCCTTCGCAACTCGAATGGAAGATTGGACTTCCCTTGGACAACACAAGAGGCATCCTGAATTCCCCGTCGTAACTCGAGAATCCTGCCGCAACTCGAGAAAATCCACGTGGTTCCCCAGTCATCGCAAGATGAAGCCCTTTCCCGCTACAGTGTCTCAGGAGAAGTCCCACGTGAGGTATTGGAGGTCGAAACGGTACTTGGCACCCTTGATGCGACCCACAATGTTCCCCGACATCCCGGTCTCCCTCCGGAGGAACACCGAGGTTTTCTGGCACGATTTCCTCTGAGCCCCTTCTACCCTCCTGATCTGGACAGGAGGGTCGACTCCCCTGCTTTGTCTGGAAGGGGTTCCCGACCTTCCGGTCACACCTCAGGATGAGGCCGGTCTCACGACGACATTCCAGACGTGGCCTCGTGGGTGGTTCCACATTCTGAAGGACCCCGATTTCCCGGTCCTCTCTTGATAAGAACCCGATGCCCGGACACCTC
>NW_011396973.1:0-672 GCF_000754665.1 Bison bison bison | reverse complement strand
AGTGGAGGTGATGGAATTCCAGTTCAGCTATGAGAAATCCTAAAATACGATGCTGTGAAAGTTTTGCACTCAATATGTTAGCAAATTTGGAAAACTCAGCGGTGGTCACAGGACTGGAAACAGTCAACTCTCATTCCAATCCCAAAGAAAGGCAATGCCAAAGAATGCTCAAACTATCGCACAATTGCGCTCACCTCACACACTAGTAAATAATGCTCAAAATTCTCTAAGCCAGAGTTCGATATGTGTGACCATGAAGTCCTAGATGTTTAAAGTGGTTTTAGAAAAGGCAGACGAACCAGACATCAAATTGCCAACATCAAGGCAATGGCACCCCCACTCAGTATTCCTGCCTGGAAAATCCCATGGATGGAGGAGCCTGGAAGGCTGCAGTCCAGTGGGGCCACCGAGGGTCAGACACGACTGAGTGACTTCATTTTCACTTTCAGGTATTGGAGAAGGGAAATGGCAAACCACTCCAGTGTTCTTTCCCGGGAGAATCCCAGCGATGGGGGAGCCTGGTGGGCTGCCGTCTATGTGGTCACACAGAGTCAGACACGACTGAAGTGATTTAATAGCAGCAGCGGCAGCTACTATCATCAAAAAAGCAAGAGAGTTCCAGAAAAATATCTATTTCTGCTTGTTTGACTATGCCAAAGCCTTTGACTGTGT
>NW_011396972.1:0-700 GCF_000754665.1 Bison bison bison | reverse complement strand
GCAAGACACAGCACAGACGCCGCAGGCACAAAAGCCTTCCTCTCATCCTGCCCCACAGGAACCGATCTGATTATCAAAGGGAAACACGGAGGACTCAGAGGTTAAGGCGGCTTTAGCGAAACGGGGCTTCGGGAGCAAACACAGTTTAAAGAGACCCGACCACAGACCCAGCCTGGGGTGGGGGGTGGGGGAGCCCTGCCTTGGGCTGTCTGTTTTTGAACGCAGTCCGCCAGAGATAATGCACATAATCCAAGCACATAATCCAAGGAACCGCCTGACTCTGAACACATACCTGAGTGTCTAGGCGCCCTGCCACCTCAGCCCCCAAGGTGGGGACCACGATTACGGCTGACTATTATTTCCTCTGATACCTGCACCAAACTTTCAAGCCTCCCTCTGAGTCACTGGCATTCACTTTCTATTTAAAGATCACACAGGGCTTCCTCTTAAGCACCATTCAAACCCGTGGCTTCTAAGAACTGAGTGTTAAATCTGTTTTCTTCGGGCCTCACTTTCCATCAACAGAGATGTTCTCCTTGACAGCGAGGGGTTCTTTTTTTCCATCATCCACTGCCAGGAGGCAGAGGTAACCAGAGGGGCACAGATCCCAAGACCACCCCTGGGATGGGCGGCGGATGGAGTAACTCCCCGATTTCCTTTCTGGAGAGCTATGAGAAGCTGTCCTGAATGCCATGGCTGG
>NW_011396971.1:0-661 GCF_000754665.1 Bison bison bison | reverse complement strand
AACCTGGGGTTTTTTTCCGGTACGATGCACGGGCGAGTCACTGCCCCTTCGTGTTGACTTCATTCGACAGGGTGGAGTTCGGAGAGGTGTTCGGGCATCGGGTTCTTACCAAGAGGGGACCAGGAAATCGGGGTGCTTCGCAATGTGGAAGCACCCACGAGGCCAAGTCTGGAATGTCGTCGTGAGCCCGGCCTAATCCTGAGGTGCGACCGGAAGGTCGGGAACCCCTTCCAGACAAAGCAGGGGAGTCGACACTCCTGTGGAGATCAGGAGGGTAGAAGGGGCTCAGAGAAGTGGTGCCGGAAAACTTCGGTGTTCCTCTCCTGGGAGACCGGGGTGCCAGGGAAACTTGTGGGGCGCATCAAGGGTGCCTAGTACCGTTTCGACCTCCAATTCCTAACGTGGGACTTCTCCTGAGACGCTGTAGCGGGACAGGGCTTCATCTTGCGATGACGGCGAACCACGTGGTTTTTCTCAAGTTGCGGCGGGATTCTCGAGTTACGACGGGGAATTCGGAATGCCTCTTTTGTTGGCCCAGGGAAGTCCAATCTTCCATTCGAGTTGCGAAGGAAAGCTGGGGATTGCTCAAGAGTGACTGCAGGGCCAATAGACCTCATCTAGGCTTGTGTCCAGAAGCCAATGTTCCTCTCCAGGGGGCACC
>NW_011396970.1:0-874 GCF_000754665.1 Bison bison bison | reverse complement strand
CCAGTTTCCCTGACTTCTCAGAGCCACCATGAGAAGCCCCCTGAGGTCACCTGCACAAGTCGAGGGAAGCCAGGGTTTCCTGCCTCAACCCGAGAAAGACCTGGAGAGCCCTTCTTCCACACGTCTCGAGGCCAGGTTCCCCTACCATGACTCGAGAGCAATGACGCGCTCCCCCTCGCCACTCGCATGGAGACCCGACTTCCCTGGCGCCCCACGAGAGGCTCACTGACCTCGCCGTCGTACCTCGTGAGAAACCGCACCCTGGGGCCGCCGCTCGAGAACCACCCCGAGACTCCCCCGTCATCGCGGAGATGAGGGCCTTCGTCTCCTGCATGGCCTAGAGGCCAACCTCGCGACCTCTCTCCAAACGCCTCAGGAGGCTTGACTCCCTTTAGTCCACCAGTGAGCTCCAAGAGAGACCCGTCGCGACTCGAGAGCAGAGCGGGGTTCTTTGCTTCCACTCGAGATGAATGCCTGTCCTCCCCGGGTGCGTCTGGAATGCAACCCCGAGATCCCGGTCGCCCCTGGAGAGGAACATTGGCTTCTGGACACAAGCCTAGATGAGGTCTATTGGCCCTGCAGTCACTCGACGAGCAATCCCCAGCTTTCCTTCGCAACTCGAATGGAAGATTGGACTTCCCTGGGCCAACACAAGAGGCATCCCGAATTCCCCGTCGTAACTCGAGAATCCCGCCGCAACTCGAGAAAACCACGTGGTTGCCCCGTCATCGCAAGATGAAGCCCTTTCCCGCTACAGCGTCTCGAGGAGAAGTCCCACGTTAGGAATTGGAGGTCGAAACGGTACTTGGCACCCCTTGATGCGCCCCACAAAGTTCCCCGGCATCCCGGTCTCCCTGGAGAGGAACACCGAGGT
>NW_011396969.1:0-901 GCF_000754665.1 Bison bison bison | reverse complement strand
ACGTGAGGAGCAAGCCTGAAGGGAAGTGGTCGTATCTTCAATATGCTGGGAAAATACGAGAGCCGTTGGAGCAGGGAGGTGACAGTATTGCATCTGCATTTCCAAAAGGTCATCTTGCTCCACGTCACTAATGATTGGAGAGGCTCAACTCCAAACTCCAAGGAGGGACCACTGCACATGAGTCCGACTGGGCCTCACTGCGATGTCTGTCAATAACCGATGCTGGAGAAGATGTGGAGCAAAGGGAACTCTCCTCCACGGTGAGTAGGAATGGGCGTGGGTAGAGCCGGTATGGAAAAGAATATGGAGGTTCCCGAAGGAACTAAAAGTGGAAGTAGCCTACGGTCCAGCAGTCCGACTCCCAGGCATAGATCCACCCACGGTATAAGTGAACAAGATAGATGCCCCGTTTGGGCACATCTATCTGTGCGTGCGCGCGCACATGCGCATGCGCGATCGCCTGCGAGGCGAGGGGGTGGGGCGGGGGTGGGGGCTATGGCTGGAGTCTGTGCAAGCCCCGGGATTGCCTGAGGCAAGCCAAAGGAGCCCCAGGTGGAGACGGGACTGCCGGTCGTCGGGTGTCCTGGAAGCCGAATGCGAATGCGGAGGGGCTCGCGGGCCGCGCGGAGGCAACCCAGGTCTGCAGCGGGAGTCGGGGCCCCGGCCACCCGCTCCCCGCGTCCCAGGAGGGGCTGGGACTGCGGGGGGGGATCCAAGAATCGGGACGCGCGGCGGGGGCTAAAGGACCTCTTCTGGTAGGCAAAAAGCCTCGAGCACCCGGGATTCCCAGGTGGTCTCCCATCCAAGATACTAACCAGGCCCGACCCTGCTTAGCTTCCGAGATCAGACGAGATCGGGCGCCTTCAGGCTGATCCGGCCTGAGACGGTGGCGGTTGGCTCG
>NW_011396968.1:0-763 GCF_000754665.1 Bison bison bison | reverse complement strand
GAACTCCGCTTGCCTCTCGAGGTGTCCCCGGGGAGAGAGGCCACTTGTCGAGCGGTATTTGGAACCTGGGGGTGTTTTCCGGACGATGCACGGGCGAGTCACTGCCCCTTCGTGTTGACTTCATTCACAGGGTGGAGTTCGGAGAGGTGTCCGGGCATCGGGTTCTTACCAAGAGGGGACCGGGAAATCGGGGTGCTTCGCAATGTGGAAGCACCCACGAGGCCACGTCTGGAATGTCGTCGTGAGACCAGCCTCATCCTGAGGTGCGACCCAAAGGTCGGGACCCCTTCCAGACAGAGCAGGGGAGTCGACCCTCCTGTGGAGATCAGGAGGGTAGAAGGGGCTCAGAGGAAGTGGTGCCGGAAAACCTCGGTGTTCCTCTCCAGGGAGACCGGGATGCCGGGGACTTTGTGGGGGCGCATCAAGGGTGCCAAGTACCGTTTCGACCTCCAATTCCTAATGTTGGACTTCTCGTGAGACGCTGTACCGGGAAAGGGCTTCATCTTGCGATGACGAGGGAACCACGTGGTTTTTCTCGAGTTGCGGCGGGATTCTCGAGTTACGACGGGGAATTCGGGATGCCTCTTGTGTTGGCCCAGGGAAGTCCAATCTTCCATTCGAGTTGCGAAGGAAAGCTGGGGATTGCTCTCGAGTGACTGCAGGGCCAATAGACCTCATCTGGGCTTGTGTCCAGAAGATAATGCTCCTCTCCAGGAGCGACCGGGATCTCGGGGTTGCATTCCAGACGCACCCGGGGAGACAG
>NW_011396967.1:0-556 GCF_000754665.1 Bison bison bison | reverse complement strand
CCGGGTAAAACTGAAAACTTCTATATAGAAACAAATGAGAACTATTGTGACCTTTAGTTGGTCATAAAATACAAGCAACACAAACTATTAAAGTGGAAAAATGCATATATGAATACCTTGAAATATAAAACTTCTATATTTTGAAGAAATCACAAAGTGGCAAGACAAATTATAAACTTTAAAATTTGCAGCAGATATAATTACTGATAGTAGTCTCTTATGATCCTTTCTATTTCTTTGTTGTCTGTTGTGATCTCTCCATTTTCATTTCTAATTTTATTGATTTGATTTTTCTCCCTTTGTTTCTTGATGAGTCTGGCTAATGGTTTTTCAATTTTATTTATCCCCTCAAAGAACCAGCTTTTGGCTTTGTTGATTTTTGCTATGGTCTCTTTTGTTTCTTTTGCATTTATTTCTGCCCTAATTTTTAAGATTCCTTTCCTTCTACTACCCCTGGGGTTCTTCATTTCTTTCTTTTCTAGTTGCTTTAGGTGTAGAGTTAGGTGATTTATTTGACTGTTTTCTTGTTTCTTGAGGTATGCCTGTATTGCTATGA
>NW_011396966.1:0-545 GCF_000754665.1 Bison bison bison | reverse complement strand
AAATTCTAGCTTTATGGTAAGTTCTACAGTCTAATTTTATTTCATATCCCTAATAATCATGACCATTGAAGCTGAAACTCTGTTACCATGCATTTTTAGATGGCTCAAAGATTAACCATAGCTTTGCTTTTCCAGTTGCTGCTGCTGCTAAGTCACTTCAGTCGTGTCCGACTCTGTGTGACCCCAGAGAGGGCAGCCCACCAGGTTTCCCCATCCCTGGGATTCTCCAGGCAAGAACACTGGAGTGGGTTGCCATTTCCTTCTCCAATGCATGAAAGTGAAAAGTGAAAGTGAAGTCACTCAGTCGTGTCCCACTCTAGCGACCCCATGGACTGCAGCCCACCAGGCTCTTCCGTCTACGGGATTTTCCAGGCAAAAGTACTGGAGTGGGGTGCCATTGCCTTCTCTGTGCTTTTCCAGTAGACATGTATAAATGTGAGAGTTGGACCATAAAGAAGGCTGAGAGCCAAATAATTGATACTTTTGAACTGTAGTGCTGGAGAAGACTCTTGAGAGTCCCTTGGACTGCAAGGAGATCAAACCAG
>NW_011396965.1:0-801 GCF_000754665.1 Bison bison bison | reverse complement strand
TCTGAGAAGTCAGGGAAACTGGAGGTGGGGGGGGTGGGCCTCTCGGGACTCCACGGGGTTTGGTGCATTGGAAGAGGGCCTCATCTCCAGTTGAGGCAGGAACCTCAGGGTTCCTGTGATTTCAGACTCCGATCGCAGGGTCCCTGCAGACTGGGGACAGGAGAGTCAGGCCTCGTCTTGGGTTGAGGCATGGAACTCCGCTTGCCTCTCGAGGTGTCCCCGGGGAGAGAGGCCACTTGTCGAGCGGTATTTGGAACCTGGGGGTCTTTTCCGGACGATGCCCGGGCGAGTCACTGCCCCTTCGTGTTGACTTCATTCACAGGGTGGAGTTCGGAGAGGTGTCCGGGCATCGGGTTCTTACCAAGGAGGGACCGGGAAATCGGGGTGCTTCGCAATGTGGAAGCACCCACGAGCCACGTCTGGAATGTCGTCGTGAGACCGGCCTCATCCTGAGGTGCGACCGGATGGTCGGGAACCCCTTCCAGACAAAGCAGGGGAGTCGACCCTCCTGTGGAGTTCAGGAGGGTAGAAGGGGCTCAGAGGAAGTGGTGCCGGAAAACCTCGGTGTTCCTCTCCAGGGAGACCGGGATGCCGGGGAACTTTGTGGGGGCGCATCAAGGGTGCCAAGTACCGTTTCGAACTCCAATTCCTAACGTGGGACTTCTCCTGAGACGCCTTAGCGGGAAAGGGCTTCATCTTGCGATGACGGGGGAACCACGTGGTTTTTCTCGAGTTGCGGCGGGATTCTCGAGTTACGACGGGGAATTCGGGATGCCTCTTGTGTTGGCCCAGGGAAGTCCA
>NW_011396964.1:0-852 GCF_000754665.1 Bison bison bison | reverse complement strand
ACAATAGTAAAGCAAGTTAAGATTCCCAAAGCAAAAAGCCTTGACATCCAGTTTGATTTGTACTGGACCCATAGGTTTAACTGAAAAGGATCAAACACAGGGAATCTTTCAGTTTATGAATTGAGCTAAGTTTAGTTCTCTTCCCTTAAGCTACAAAGGAGTTGTCCGAGAAGAGTAAATGTAGTGGATACAAAGGGTCCAGGGTGATTAAACCCTCTATAGAACTTTTCCTTACCTTTTCCAGTTACATATGTCTTACCCTAGTTTAACGTGACAATTTCACTTTTGTATCTTATCTTGCCTTGGGCAGGAATGTATTAAAGTTAACAGCTAATTCTTTGTGTAATTTCCCATTTTATCAAACTAATACTGGGTTTCCATCTTACTTGACACAGTCTGATGTACAGGAATTTTCTCATTTATTTCAGTAATTATCAGGTCATAGAGTTATCATCCTTCCTCTACTCTATCCAACTACCTAGTCTGTGATTATACTTGTGGAAACCTTTTTTCATGTGATCTCCAAGGGCTCTTTCACAGACCTGTGGTGTACCCTCTAAGTATTGGTTCCTGAACATCAGCACACTTGGCTTCCTCTGTGGGTTCCTGGAGTTGAGTCTCCTCCTGGAGTTGAATGCCATACCTTCTCCACTTCTGGCACAGATATCTAGAATCTCTGTGCACCATTCAAGGAACCTGGAATCTTGGCTGTAGACCTATGTCAAGAGAAATCTCTCCATTCCCTCTTCCTTTCTCCTCCTCTTTGTCTCTCCCCACTCTTTCTGCCCCTCCCCACAATTCATTTAAATCCTCTAAGCTTTCACAAAATGCTAGAAAGTGATAATCACCAAG
>NW_011396963.1:0-768 GCF_000754665.1 Bison bison bison | reverse complement strand
ACAACAACCCAAAACCTGTGGGACATGGTAAAAGCAGTCCTAAGGGGAAAGTTCATAGCAATACAGGCACACCTCAAGAAACAAGAAAAAAGTCAAATAAATAACCTAACTCTACACCTAAAGCAACTAGAAAAGGAAGAAATGAAGAACCCCAGGGTTAGTAGAAGGAAAAAAATCTTAAAAATTAGAGCAGAAATAAATGCAAAAGAAACAAAAGAGACCATAGCAAAAATCAACAAAGCCAAAAGCTGGTTCTTTGAGAAGATAAATAAAATTGACAAACCATTAGCCAGACTCATCAAGAAACAAAGGGAGAAAAATCAAATCAACAAAATTAGAAATGAAAATGGAGAGATCACAACAGACAACACAGAAATACAAAGGATCATAAGAGACTACTATCAACATTATATGCCAATAAAATGGACAACGTGGAAGAAATGGACAAATTCTTAGAAAAGCACAACTTTCCAAAACTGGACCAGGAAGAAACAGAATATCTTAACAGACCCATCACAAGCACGGAAATTGAAACTGTAATCAAAAATCTTCCAGCAAACAAAAGCCCCGGTCCAGATGGCTTCACAGCTGAATTCTATCAAAAATTTAGAGAAGAGCTAACACCTATCCTAGGCAAACTCTTCCAGAAAATTGCAGAGGAAGGTAAACTTCCAAACTCATTCTACGAGCCACCATCACCCTAATACCAAAACCTGACAAAGATCCCACAAAAAAAGAAATCTACAGGCCAATATCACTGATGAACAT
>NW_011396962.1:0-518 GCF_000754665.1 Bison bison bison | reverse complement strand
CCAACTCTCACATCCATACATGACTACTGGAAAACCATAGCTTTGACTAAATGAACCTTTGTTTGGCAGAGTAATGTCTCTGCTTTTTAATATGCTGTCTAGATTTGTCATAGGTTCCTTCCGAGGAGCAAGCATCTTTAATTTCACTATCTGCAGTAATTTCGGAGCCCAAGAAAATAAAGTGTGTCACTGTTTCCACTGTTTCCCCATTTATTTGCCATGAAGTGATGGGGCTGGATGCTATGATCTTCATTTTTTGTAATGTTGAGTTTTATGCCAGCTTTTTCACTCTCCCCTTTCACTTTCACTTTCACTAAGAGGCTCTTTAGTTTCAACCCCTGGAGGCATTTCTTATTCCCCTTTCTGTCTTTTCTCCACCACGAGGGTCCCCATTTATAGTTTTTAACTAACATAGTTTAACAACAGATTCCTTCAATACATTCTATCCCTTTTCCCTCTTATATATATATTGTAACCGATCCGTCCTTCAGTTCACTGATCGTCTCTTCAGCTACATC
>NW_011396961.1:0-608 GCF_000754665.1 Bison bison bison | reverse complement strand
GACAGGGATCTCAGGGTTGCATTCCAGACACACCCGGGGAGACAGGCATTCATGTCGAGTGGAAGCAAAGAACCCCACTCTGCTCTCGAGTCGCGACGGGTATCTCTTGGAGCTCACTGGGTGGACTAAAGGGAGTCAAGCCTCCTGAGGCGTTGGAGAGAGGTCGAGAGATTGGTCTCTAGGCCATACAGGAGACGAAGGCCCTCAACTCGCGATGATGGGGGAGTCTCAGGGTTGTTCTCGAACGGCGGCCACAGTGTGCGGTTTCTCCCTAGGTACGACGGCGAGGTCAGTGAGCCTCTCGTGGGGCGCCAGGGAAGTCGGGTCTCCATGTGAGTGGGGAGGGGGAGCGCGTCATTGGTCTCGAGTCATGGTAGGGGAATCTGGCCTCGAGACCTGTTGAAGAAAGTCTCTCGAGGTCTTTCTCGGGTTGAGGCAGGACACCCTGGTGTCCCTCGACTTGTGCAGGTGACCTCAGGGGGCTTCTCATGGTGGCTCTGAGAAGTCAGGGAAACTGGAGGTGGGAGGGGCCTCTCGGGACTCCACTGGGTTTGGTGCATTGGAAGAGGGCCTCATCTCCAGTTGAGGCAGGAACCTCAGGGTTCCTC
>NW_011396960.1:0-721 GCF_000754665.1 Bison bison bison | reverse complement strand
AGGGTCTCTCCTGCGAAAGAGGCCAGGGGCGTCCCCTCCATCTACGCACCCACCCCTATTTACATAAATAGGGGCGGAGCCGCCTCCCGCTCTCCAAGGTCCTGAGCGGCTGGGTCCCGGCCCACTAGGCCAGCAGTCTGCAGCGTCCGTGCGGCTCTCCCACCATGGCTTCGTCCGGCTCCTCCAGCACCTCACGCGGTACGTTCGCCCTCGGGTCCCTGGGTCCGGGTCACGTCTCGGGGGATCCGTGGATCGCCTCGGCCACGGGTTCACGGCAAACGTGTCCACCCACCACCGAGAACGGCAGGGACCGGCCGGCTGGGGCCACGGTTCCCAGGAGTCGGCTGTGCCCAAAGGGGCATCGTTTGTTCGTTTTGCTCCTTTGGCACACACGTGGCTTCTCCCGTTCTCTTCTCTGGGAAGATGGTGTTGTTTGAGGGGTGGGGTGGGGTGGGGGTGGGGGTTGCGGGGGCTGGGATGGGGCCCTTTATCCTCCTCTTCCTGCCGGAATGGGAGTCGGGGAGCTCTGGGGCTTGGCCTCCTTCAGTGGCTTTCTCACAACAATGGCCTGGTGCCTTCTGCCATTGAGGGTTGGGCTTCGCTTCGTTTCCCTTTCCTTTTCCGCTACTGGCGGCAAATATGGCCCGTGCTCGTGTTAGCCCGGAGAAGCCAGGTCCCCTCCCGTTGGCATCGTGATGGAGGGAAATGTGGGAGAAGCCCC
>NW_011396959.1:0-618 GCF_000754665.1 Bison bison bison | reverse complement strand
GAGGCCAGTCTGGAATGTCGTCGTGAGACCGGCCTCATCCTGAGGTGCGACCGGAAGGTCGGGAACTCCTTTCAGACAAAGCAGGGGAGTCGACCTTCTTGTCCAGATCAGGAGGGTAGAAGGGGCTCAGAGGAAGTGGTGCCGGAAAACCTCGGTGTTCCTCTCGAGGGAGACCGGGATGTCGGGGAACTTTGTGGGTCGAATCAAGGGTGCCAAGTACCGTTTCGACCTCCAATTCCTAACGTGGGACTTCTCTGGAGACGCTGTAGCGGGAAAGGGCTTCATCTTGCCATGACGGGGGAACCACGTGGTTTTTCTCAAGTTGCGGCGGGATTCTCAAGTTACGACAGGGAATTCAGGATGCCTCTTGTGTTGGCCCGGGAAAGTCCAATCTTCCATTCCAGTTACGAAGGAAAGCTGGGGATTGATCTCGAGTGACTGCAGGGCCAATAGACCTCATCTAGTCTTGTGTCCAGAAGCCAGTGTTCCTCTCCAGGTGCGACAGGGATCTCGGGGTTGCATTCTAGACGCACCCGGGTAGACATGCATTCATCTCGAGTGGAAGCAAAGAACTCCGCTGTGCTTTCGAGTGGCGACGGGTTTCTCTTGGAGCTCACT
>NW_011396958.1:0-623 GCF_000754665.1 Bison bison bison | reverse complement strand
TGGGTGGTGTTCTGATTTTAGAAGTGATCAGTTGACTTTAGAAAGTACTGAAAGAAAAATTCAGTGTGTCCCTCATTCAACTACTCTCTTAGTGGGTTTTTAGTGAAAGATCCAGCTGGATTAATGAGGGAAAAATCCTCTCTAGAGAAACACTGCTGTGTTATCACATTTTGAGTCAATGGAATGCATTCTGCATTTGTTAGCTTTGGGGCTTTCTGCTCATAGTCTGGACCTGACAATGTGGGCAAAAAGAGAGAACAGAAATAATCAAGAAGATATACAAAAGTTGGTATAGTACTATTGCAAAGACTCCTCTATAAATTTAGTTGTGGAAACACAGGCCATAGCATTCGGAGAGATATCAACTGACTCAGAACTTTGCCAGAGGGAAGTCATACACTTAAATGGCTGCTGAATAGTCATGATTTGAATCGTTGTTCTGCTCTGGGGGCCCAGATGACTTTAAAAGAAACTGCAGTTCCTTTCCATTAGCTTACAGCATAGCAGCAACTGCTTCTTTAAAAGATATATCTAAATAAGATGCCAAGATGACACATGCTTTTCAAGGAATGTCGGTAGAATGTTCAACACAGCTACGGCTCTGGCACAATTCAATAGAAGTT
>NW_011396957.1:0-553 GCF_000754665.1 Bison bison bison | reverse complement strand
ACTTGGTCGTGGTGTATAATCTTTTTAATTGTGCTGTTGGACTCTAATTGCTTAGACTTTTGTTAAGGATTTTTGCATCTAAGTACATCAGTGATATTTGGCCTGTAGTTTTCTTATTTTGGGAATCTTTGTCAGATTTTGGTATTAGGGTGATGGTAGCCTCATAGATGAGTTTGGAAGTTTACCTTCCTCTACAACTATCCAAAGCAATTTATAGATTCAATGCAACCCCTATCAAGCTACCAACGGTATTCTTGAAAGAGCTAGAACAAATAATTTCACAATTTGTATGGAAATACAAAAAACCTCGAATAGCCAAAGCTATCTTGTGAAAGAAGAATGGAACTGGAGGAATCAACCTACCTGACTTCAGGCTCTACTACAAAGCCACAGTTATCAAGACAGTATGGTACTGGCACAAAACAGAAATATAGATCAATGGAACAAAATAGAAAGCCCAGAGAGAATTCCACACACATATGGACACCTTATCTTTGACAAAGGAGGCAAGAATATACAACGGATTAAGGAAAATCTGTTTAACAAATGGTGC
>NW_011396956.1:0-505 GCF_000754665.1 Bison bison bison | reverse complement strand
AGACACACCCGGGGAGACAGGCATTCATGTCGAGTGGAAGCAAGAACCCGCTCTGCTCTCGAGTCGCGACGGGTATCTCTTGGAGCTCACTGGGTGGACTAAAGGGAGTCAAGCCTCCTGAGGCGTTGGAGAGAGGTCGAGAGATTGGTCTCTAGGCCATACAGGAGACGAAGGCCCTCAACTCGCGATGATGGGGAGTCTCAGGTTGTTCTCGAGCGGCGGCCACAGTGTGCGGTTTCTCCCTAGGTACGACGGCGAGGTCAGTGAGCCTCTCGTGGGGCGCCAGGGAAGTCGGGTCTCCATGCGAGTGGCGAGGGGGAGCGCGTCATTGCTCTCGAGTCATGGTAGGGGAATCTGGCCTCGAGACGTGTTGAAGAAGGTCTCTCGAGGTCTTTCTCGGGTTGAGGCAGAAACCCTGGCTTCCCTTGACTTGTGCAGGTGACCTCAGGAGGCTTCTCATGGTGGCTCTGAGAAGTCAGGGAAACTGGAGGTGGGAGGGGCCTCT
>NW_011396955.1:0-561 GCF_000754665.1 Bison bison bison | reverse complement strand
GCCCGACAACCAACCCGCTGTCCGGAGAGCCGGCCGCAGCCTAGAAGCTCCGAGGGAGACCAGCAGGGACTCGTTGCCAAGACGGGGCCCATCCTAGGGCGCAGTTTCTCCGCTCAGTCAGCGACGCGGACAGGAAAAGAGGACACGCCGACACTTCTCGAGGACGTCCCTGGGCGAGGTACGACGGGACGCGGGGAGCGGGGACAGCGGGGGGAGGGAAGGATTCTTGACAACCCCACCCACGGGGCAGCGGAATGCACTCCCAGCCGAGAGGGACCTCAGGCCAACGTCAGGCGGCGCGACCTCCCGCCCCGAAAAATAACTCGCCAAACCCCTTTTGTGACCCCGACCCCAAACTCTTTCAGCAAAAACAACGTTCAACATGACAAATAAAGACCTTCACGTTAGAAATGCGCACTCGTATTGTGGTGATGAAACAAAAGGCAAAAGCACACACTCATCACACACATAACCTCAACCAACCAGCTCGATTCATCTGGAAAGAAAATGCAAACGTCAGAGAGCGGGTCCATCTGGCGGCTCAGCCCGCCGAGGCCAACT
>NW_011396954.1:0-679 GCF_000754665.1 Bison bison bison | reverse complement strand
CTTGGCCCTGCAGTCACTCGAGAGCAATCCCCAGCTTCCTTCGCAACTCGAGTGGAAGATTGGACTTGCCTGGGCCAACACAAGAGGCAGCCTGAATTCCCCGTCGTAACTCGAGAATCCCGCCGTAACTCGAGAAAAACCACGTGGCTCCCCCGTCATCGCAAGATGAAGCCCTTTCCCGCTACAGCGTCTCAGGAGAAGTCCCACGTTAGGAATTGAAGATCGAAAGGGCACTTGGCACACTTGCTGCGATCCACAAAGTTCCCCGAAATCCCGGTCTCCCTCGAGAGGAACACTGAGGTTTTCCGGCACCCCCTCCTCTGAGCCCTTTCTCCCCTCCTGATCTGGACAGGAGGGTCGACTCCCCTGCTTTGTCTGGAAGGGGTTCCCGACCTTCTGGTCGCACCTCAGGATGAGGCCGGACTCACGAAGACATTCCAGACGTGGCCTTGTGGGTGGTTCCACATTCCGTAGGACCCCGATTACCTGGTCCCCTCTTGAGAAGAACCCGATGCCCGGACACCTCTCCGAACTCCACCCTGTGAATGAAGTCCACACGAAGGGGCAGTTTTTCCGTGCACTGTTCGGAACAAAACCCCAGGTTCCAAATACAGATCGACAAGCGGCCTCTCTCCCCGGGGACATCTCGAGAGGCAAGCGGAATTCCATGCCTCAACCC
>NW_011396953.1:0-774 GCF_000754665.1 Bison bison bison | reverse complement strand
GAGACCATTGAAATAAGAACTCAGAACTTGAGCACTATTATCAAAAATCACAAGGCTCACACTGACACAGACATCTAATGCAGACAGACAAGACAAGACATCTTCCAGTTTTCCGCCTGAGATGGAAAAGATTTCTTTGAGCCGTTTTTTTCTGGGGAGTGGGGTGTGGGGCTGGCGGCCAGGCAGGCTTTGGTAAGGAGCTAAGTTGTTTGGAATTGCATATGAAAAGAACCAGCTTTCCGGGTTCCAAGGAATCAAGTTTCCTTGCAAACCAACTTTGTCCGGTTCTATAGAATATCATGGCCCTCCTAGGTCAGGTCATCTTTCCTTTCCGTAGTCCTCGTTGGATCCCTGAATTCTAGACAGCTTGGATTGCCTCTGTGGGCTGGATGGATTGTCCTCCCGTTTCACCGTGCGGCGGGAGCGAGGTCCCAGAGGCTCTCCTGGAACCGGGCGTGGGGGCGGGGCTCACCGGGAGCCCGTGGTGAAGGTGGGCAGCGCACCGGGAGCGCGCCCGGGGCGGGGCGAAGCCGGGCGGCGCGGGTCGGGAACCGGGTCGTGGCGGGGATGGGGGGCGGTCCCAGTTGTGCTCCCGGGGTTGGCCACTGCTGCTGGAAACGCGCTGGGATCGCACCAGGGGCGGGGTGAACCCGGGCGGCGGGGGGCGGGGGTCGGGGGTCGGGGGTCCGGTCAGTGGCGGAGCGGGGGCGGGCATCCCAGTTGTGCTCTCGGAGGCCGCCACTGGGGCTGGACCCGCGCCGGGAGCGCACCCGG
>NW_011396952.1:0-534 GCF_000754665.1 Bison bison bison | reverse complement strand
AGATAACAAAACCTTCCTCAGCGATCAATGCAAAGAAATAGAGGAAAACAACAGAATGGGAAAGACTAGAGATCTCTTCAAGAAAATGGGAGATACCAAGGGAACATTTCATGCAAGGATGGGCTCAATAAAGGACAGATATGGTAGGGTCCTAACAGAAGCAGAAGATATTAATAAGAGGTGGCAAGAATACATAGAAGAGCTGTACAAAAAAGATCTTCATGACCCAGATAATTACGATGGTGTGATCACTCACCTAGAGCCAGACATCCTGGAATGTGAAGTCAAGTGGGCCTTAGAAAGCATCACTACGAACAAAGCTAGTGGAGGTGATGGAATTCCAGTTGAGCTATTTCAAATCCTGAAAGATGATGCTGTGAAAGTGCTGCACTCAATATGTCAGCAAATTTGGAAAACTCAGCAGTGGCCACAGGACTGGAAAACGTCAGTTTTCATTCCAATCCCAAAGAAGCAATGCCAAAGATGCTCAAACTACTGCACAATTGCACTCATCTCACACACTAGTAAAGTAAT
>NW_011396951.1:0-553 GCF_000754665.1 Bison bison bison | reverse complement strand
CTTGGGAGGCAGCTCCACAGCCAGAGTGTTGCTCCGTGTGTGCCCAGAAAGCGCCTGCCAGACCGGGCCTCCCTGGAGCTGCCTCCCGCCTAGAGGCAGCTGGATGTGCTGTGCGGGCTTCCCCTGTGCGTTTGGGCTCCCTAGCACAGCCGCAGCGCAGGGGAACCAGCCCCTGATCAGTGAGCTCCGGGCAGTACTTTGGCCCCAGGTTTGGAGCCCAATGCCCGGAACGCGGGAGAGAAGAGGCCGGCTGCCGGCGGGTGCTTGCAAGCCTGTTACTGGGAAGGACCGAGTGAGCTTCCACACCGGCGGAGCTCCAGCTCTGCGCCCAGGCGCGATAGCACAGAGCCCCGGCCGAGAGGCTGCTCTGGCCTGGGCGAGCCTCACCAAGCCCTGCCCAGCTTCTCGCGTTCGCGCCCGGGAAGGAGCAGGCTGCGGGAGTGTGGGAGACGTGACCGGTGCCTGACTGGTGCCTCAGCTCAGCTCTCGCCTTCCCTTCGGACCTAGGAGCCAGGCGTCCTTGCAGAGGGCTTAGGGGCTGGGGGTGTGCACA
>NW_011396950.1:0-727 GCF_000754665.1 Bison bison bison | reverse complement strand
AGCCCCAAGCATCCAGCATCGTGCATTGAACCTGGACTGGCATCTCGTTTCATACATGACATTTCACATGTTTCAATGCCATTCTCCCAAATCTTCCTACCCTCTCCCTCTCACACAGAGTCCATAAGCCTGTTCTATACATCAGTGTCTACTTTTGCTGTCTCGTATACAGGGTTATCGTTACCATCTTTCTAAATTCCATATATATGCGTTAGTATACTGTATTGGTGTTTGTCCTTCTGGCTTACTTCACTCTGTATAATAGGCTCCAGTTTCATCCACCTCATTAGAACTGATTCAAATGTATTCTTTTTAATGGCTGAGTAATACTCCATTGTGTATATGTACCACAGCTTTCCTATCCATTCATCTGATGATGGACATCCAGGTTGTTTTCATGTCCTGGCTATTAGAAACAGTGCTGCGATGAACATTGCGGTACACGTGTCTCTTTCCCTTCTGGTTTCCTCAGTATGTATGCCCAGCAGTGGGATTGCTGGATCATAAGGCAGTTCTATTTCCAGTTTTTTAAGGAATCTCCACACTGTTCTCCATAGTGGCTGTGCTAGTTTGCATTCCCACAACAGTGTAAGAGGGTTCCCTTTCTCCACATCCTCTCCAGCATTTATTATTTGTAGACTTTTGGATTCGCAGCCATTCTGACTGGTGGAAATGGTATCTCATAGTGGTTTTGATTTGCATTTCTCTGATAATGAGTGATGTTGAG
>NW_011396949.1:0-847 GCF_000754665.1 Bison bison bison | reverse complement strand
AGGAGAGATGGGCTAGGCGACTATTTATATGCTAATCAGAGATGTCAAGAATATAGCATGAGGATAGCTCAGTAGGAAAATTCGTGGAGAAAAGAGACTGAGTAGCTGGTTTACGCGGGAGACCAATCAAACTTCAAGACAAGAAGTTTGCACCACTTACGTAGGCCGCAGGCGCCCTCTCGAAGAGCGGAAGTTGCCTCACCCTGGACACCTTCTCGAGTGGGTCTTAGCAGCCCAGGCATAATTAGTAAGCGTGGTGGGTTCCGCACTCCAGATGGAGACTCAGCTGGAAGTTCAAGGGAAGAATGACAAGGAACGTTATGAATTGGAGCTGTAAGTTAACTCCTTGACACAGAGAGCGAGATGGAGTTGGGGGACAGCCCCCAGTAAAATCAGAGGTGAGAGCACAAAGCAAGAAAATAGGCCAACTCTGGTTTTTTTTGGGGGAGATGCTCGAGAATATCTGGGTGGAATCCTGAGGCTCGATCCCGCATTTGCGTATGCCGAGCCTCCTTCCTCATGACCTTTGTCCAGAGTGGAATGCCTCACCGGCTCCCGGCACATGATCAGGGCATGCTCAGTCACGATATCAGTGCATGATCAGCCAGGTGATCACTGACGGCACAGTCACGTGACTCAGCGCCTCTCAGTCACGTGATCACCGTATGACTAAACACTTGATCACTGAACGCCAGCCACGTGATCACTGCATGCGCAGTCAGGTGGTCAGTTCCTGATCAGCCACGTGATCAGTGCGTGCACAGTCCCATGATCAGCGCCTGTCAGTCACTGATCACTGCCTGATAAACAGGTGATCAGTGCATGATGAGACACGTGATCAGTGCCC
>NW_011396948.1:0-567 GCF_000754665.1 Bison bison bison | reverse complement strand
AAAAATGCTTAACTAGATATTCTAGATGCAAAGGTGTATAAAGTTGTTAAACATTAGGTTAAATGTATCTAAACAGTGCTACTAAATTATACCTGAAACAATTCATTCCATAAAGTTTATCCTACCATATAATCACTTTTTCATCTCAAATATATATTATCATTTTAGCAAAATTGTTTAATGTGTCCAGGATTACTAATGTGAATAATGAAATACGTTAGCCAGATCTAGAATACACTTCAGAGAATGTTTAAAATTGTGAAGTTTTTCATTTCTGTTTATAATCTATACATGATCACAAATGCATTGTCCTAAAACACTGCCTCCCTCTTGTAGGCACCTCTGTGCATTTAGTGGAGCTTTTAGTATTCAGATGCTAAAATAATTCACTTGCCAAGTACAGCAAAGTGGACTAGAAACCCATGACCCAAACCCGCACACAAACCCCTGACTGAAAGTCTCTGAGCAACAACCTATGATGATTTAAAACATATTTTCTACTTTTATTATCAGCTATCATTGCTAAATACAAAATGCTGGCTTCTATTAGGCCTGCTGCTGAACCTT
>NW_011396947.1:0-668 GCF_000754665.1 Bison bison bison | reverse complement strand
AGATTAAAGCCCTGTAGTTAGCACTGACTACATTGGAAGGAACACATAGATCTTGAGAAGTATAAGCTGGATCAAGGAACTATCTGAACTCACCTCACACTGCCCACAACAGCTCCAGAGAAATTCCTAGATATATTTTTACTATTGTAATTTTTAAATTAAAAAAAAAATTTAAGTCCTCTATTACTCCTTTAATTTTCATTTTTGTAACCTCCTATTACCTTGCAGAAAACAAAAGACCGTATTTTTAAAGCAAACTTCATATATTTATATTTTATCATTTTTTGTGACTTTTTTTTAAAATACTGCATTTTAGAGAATCTAACCTCTACTCTAGACTTTTAATCTTTGCTTTTTGGTGTTTGTTATCAATTTTGTACCTTTAGGAACCCAATCTTCAATACCCATTTTTACTTAGGAGTGTGATTACTGGCTTGATTGCTCTCTCCCACTTTTTGACTCTCCTTTTCTCCACCAGCTCACCTCTATCTCCTCCCTCCCTCTTCTCTTCTCTGCCCAACTCTGTGAATCTCTTTGTGTGTTCCAGCTTGTGGAGAACACTTAGGGAACTGATTACTGGCTGGATCTGTCTCCTTTTGATTCCCTCTTTTCTCCTCCTGGTCACCTCTGTCTCCTTCCTCCTTCTTCTCTTCTCTGTGTAACTGCTA
>NW_011396946.1:0-659 GCF_000754665.1 Bison bison bison | reverse complement strand
TCAAACTCATGTCCATCGAATCAGTGATGCCATCCAACCATCTTATCCTCTGTCGTCCCCTTCTCCTCTGCCTTCAATCAAGACTCTCATAGGCAGATATTGTAGAGTGTAATTAGTGTTCATAGTTTATCTAAAAGCTCATATCACATTTAATTTTTCGTTTTCTTCCTGTTCTTTCGAGGTACTTTCTTGTTGACAAGCTTGTGACAGATATAACGATGTAGCAATTTTTACCTTAGAACAAACCGAGGCCCTATGAACATTTTGTGCTTAATGTGGATGACTCTTAGACATGCCTACAGTAGAGGAGCAAAACCAAAACTACTAGATATTTAATATTGACTAGTTCCCAGTTCACGGGACTCTGACATTCACTGAGGTCAATGTTTTCTTGTATTGGAAGCAGTTTCGGTTGGCCAAGGGCTGCCTTGTCTTGAGACCATTGAAATAAGAACTCAGAACTTGAGCACTATTATCAAAAATCACAAGGCTCACACTGACACATACATCAATCCAGACAGACAAGACAAGACATCTTCCAGTTTTCCGCCTGAGATGGAAAAGATTTCTTTGAGCCGTTTTTTTTCTGGGGAGTGGGGGGTGGGGCTGGCGGCCAGGCAGGCTTTGGGAAGGAGCTAAGTGTTTGGAATTGCATATGA
>NW_011396945.1:0-592 GCF_000754665.1 Bison bison bison | reverse complement strand
GTCCCCCACCACCATCTCGCTCTCTCTGTCAAAGTGTTAACTTACAGCTCCAATTCATAAAGTTCCTTGTCATTCTCCCTTTAACTTCCAGCTGAGTCTCCATCTGGAGCGCGGAACCCACCACGCTTACTAATTATGCCTGGGCTGCTAAGACCCACTCGAGAAGCTGTCTATGGTGAGGCACCTTTCGCTATTCGAGAGGGCGCCTGCGGCCTACGTAAGTGGTGCAAACTTCTTGTCTTGAAGTTTGATTGGTCTTCCGCGTAAACCAAGCTACTCAGTCTCTTTTCTCCACCGAATTTTCCTACTGAGCTCTCCTCATACTATCATTCTTGACATCTCTGATTAGCATATAAACAGTCGCCCAGGCCATCTCTCCTTCGAATACCCTGGATCAGTTGGGGCTGGTCCCCGGCAGGTGGCGACCGAACAGGGACCTCAGGAGGCAATACTCAAAGAGCTGAGCAGACACGAACCACGCAATCAGCAGGCAATAAGCATGGAGCTCAGCAGTGACGAATCATGCTGCTCAACTGGAAATATCAAGCACGTGACCAGGCAGGAATCACGCAGCTCAGCTGGCAAGTGTCAA
>NW_011396944.1:0-735 GCF_000754665.1 Bison bison bison | reverse complement strand
CAAGAGATGGGAGACTGCAGTCCAGAGGTCCTAGCAACTTCCAGCGAGCAGCAAAGACCCAGCATAGTCAAAACGAATTCAATGTTACCAAAAACAAATAAATAAACGGACAGAAGTTCTTTGAACACATGACTGAGATTAGGGGTGAGGCAGTACATGGATGTGCCAGGATACTCTTAAAGTACGAGAAAGCAAAGAAAGGAAAGACAACTCTCAAAGCTGTCCAAAAGTGATAAAAATGAATGATTACACAGTTTTTACCTGTATACACTCGCAGATAATAATCTGAAAAGGAATTTAAAAAAAAATCCCTTTCAATACTGTCAACATGAATCCAATGCTTTGCACGGATGTCACGAGGATGCAAGACTGGCACACTGGAAATTCTACACCGTGGCTGAAAAAGATCCTGAATACATGGACAGATATTCCATAGCGATGCAAAGACTTAAGATGGCAATACCATGGAATGCATCTTCAATCTGAAATGAAGATTCGATATGACTTGATCGCTCAGAGCTTTTGTGTCATCAAGTGTTATGAAAGGATCAAAGAGATCGAGAAAGCTGCTGACATAGACTTGGGGCGGGGTGGGGGTGAGGGTGGGGGGGCAGTAAGAGTACCCCCTGCGGGTCTTTAGCCCGATGTGATGCAGCCACTAGCAGTCTGCTAAGGAAACAAAGGCAGTGTCTCAGAGCATGACACCAGACCCCCTCACCCACGACATGCATTGAG
>NW_011396943.1:0-735 GCF_000754665.1 Bison bison bison | reverse complement strand
TACATTAATGTCCAAAAGGTGGTTAGATTTGTTCAGTGTTAAAATAGATATTATGGTAACTTCCTCATCAGTTAAATTACTAATTTAAAGTATAACATGTTTTTGATTAAGATAAACGAACTTATAGAGAATTTGGCTGAGAATAGACACCTGTTAAGGCCCTTTGTTGTACAGAATGCTATGCTTTAATAAATCATGATGTTGTAATAGAATGGTATCTTCTTGAGTAATAATTTATAGTGTTTCTCTAGTAAATCTCGAATAGCTTATTTAACTCTGTGGTCAAAAAAAATGTTCTGTTTCCAGTCACATGTTCTCTAAATCTTCATGTCACTTACATGTTTGCCATCATTTTTGCTTTACTGTATTTGCCTCTACGGATTCTTGAAATTTTAGCTTCAAAGTCGCAATGAATCTGGTTTCTCTTCATTTCTTTGCATGCATCTATCAGCCTAGTGATTTAAGGAAGCAGCGTCGAAAGGTAGACTGTTTACTAATTTAGCAGGCCTTTGTTTCTCTGTGAAGTATTGAAGAGTCCTTATCGTTTAACATGAATGAACACTGTGTGGTTATGTCTTGGTGAATAATTGATGTTTTAATGGAAGTAATGAAACTCACCCACCACTTAAAATGTGGTGATGGTTCTGTTGGAAATAGGTCATTCGTTGGGACAGTTGTAACAGTTTGCCTTTCTCCCACTTGTTTGCCTTCTGATCATCTCATGCTTGTTTATAA
>NW_011396942.1:0-639 GCF_000754665.1 Bison bison bison | reverse complement strand
GGATGTCGGAGAACTTTGTGGGTCGCCACAAAGGGTGCCAAGTACCGTTTCGACCTCCAATACCTCACGTGGGACTTCTCCTGAGACACTGTAGCGGGAAAGGGCTTCATCTTGCGATGACGGGGGAACCACGTGGATTTTCTCGAGTTGCGGCAGGATTCTCGAGTTACGACGGGGAATTCAGGATGCCTCTTGTGTTGGCCCAGGGAAGTCCAATCTTCCATTCGAGTTGCGAAGGAAAGCTGGGGATTGCTCTCGAGTGACTCGCAGGGCCAACTAGACCTCCATCTAGGCTTGTGTCCAGAAGACCAATGTTCCTCTCCAGGGGCGACCGGGATCTCGGGGTTGCATTCCAGACGCACCCGGGGAGACAGGCATTCATCTCGAGTGGAAGCAAAGAACCCCGCTCTGCTCTCGAGTCGCGACGGGTCTCTCTTGGAGCTCACTGGGTGGACTAAAGGGAGTCAAGCCTCCTGAGGCGTTTGGAGAGAGGTCGCGAGGTTGGCCTCTAGGCCATGCAGGAGACGAAGGCCCTCATCTCCGCGATGACGGGGGAGTCTCGGGGTGGTTCTCGAGCGGCGGCCCCAGGGTGCGGTTTCTCACGAGGTACGACGGCGAGGTCAGTGAGCCTCTCGTGGG
>NW_011396941.1:5608-6255 GCF_000754665.1 Bison bison bison | reverse complement strand
GGCTTCTCAGAGCCACCATGAGAAGCCCCCTGAGGTCACCTGCACAAGTCGAGGGAACCCAGGGTTTCCTGCCTCAACCCGAGAAAGACCTCTAGAGATCTTCTTCAACACGTCTCGAGGCCAGATTCCCCTACCATGGCTCGGAGGCAGTGATGCGCTCCCCCTCGCCACTCGCATGGAGACCCGACTTCCCTGGCGCCCCACGAGAGGCTCACTGACCTCGCCGTCGTTCCTCGTGAGAAACCGCACACTGGGGCCGCCGCTCGAGAACAACCCCGAGATTCCCCCGTCATCGAGAGATGAGGGCCTTCGTCTCCTGCATGGCCTAGAGACCAATCTCGCGACCTCTCTCCAAACGCCTCAGGAGGCTTGACTCCCTTGGGTCCACCCAGTGAGCTCCAAGAGATACCCGTCGCGGTTCGAGAGCAGAGCGGGGTTCTTTGCTTCCACTCGAGATGAATGCCTGTCTCCCCGGGTGCGTCTGGAATGCAACCCCGAGATCCCTGTCGCCCCTGGAGAGGAACATTGGCTTCTGGACACAAGCCTAGATGAGGTCTATTGGCCCTGCAGTCACTCGAGAGCAATCCCCAGCTTTCCTTCGCAACTCGAATGGAAGATTGGACTTGCCTGGGCCAACACAAGAGGCA
>NW_011396941.1:0-1776 GCF_000754665.1 Bison bison bison | reverse complement strand
CGTTCGGAAAAAGCCCCAGGTTCCAAATACAGCTCGACAAGCGGCCTCTCTCCCCGGGGACATCTCGAGAGGCAAGCGGAGTTCCATGCCTCAACCCAAGACGAGGCCTGACTCTCCTGTCCCCAGTCTGCAGGGACCCTGCGATCGGAGTCTGAAATCAGAGGTACCCTGCGGTTCCTGCCTCAACTGGAGATGAGGCCCTCTTCCAATGCACCAAACCCAATGGAGTCCCGAAAGGCCCCTCCCACCTCCAGTTTCCCTGACTTCTCAGTGACACCATGAGAAGCCCCCTGAGGTCACCTGCACAAGTCGAGGGAACCCAGGGTTTCCTGCCTCAACCCGAGAAAGACCTCGAGAGACCTTCTTCAACACGTCTCGAGGCCAGATTCCCCTCCATGGCTCGGGAGGAATGATGCGCTCCCCCTCGCCACTCGCATGGAGACCCGAATTCCCTGGCGCCCCACGAGAGGCTCACTGACCTCGCCGTCGTACCTCGTGAGATACCACACACTGGGGCCTCCGCTCGAGAACAACCCCGAGATTCCTCCGTCATCGGGAGATGAGGGCCTTCGTCTCCTGCATGGCCTAGAGACCAATCTCGCGAGCACTCTACAAACGCCTCAGGAAGCTTGACTCCCTTGAGTCCACCCAGTGAGCTCCAAGAGATACACGTCGCGATTCGAGAGCAGAGCGAGGTACTTTGCTTCCACTCGAGATGAATGCCTGTCGCCCCGGGTGCGTCTGGAATGCAACCCCGATATCCCTGTCGCCCATGGAGAGGAACATTGGCTTCTGGACACAAGGCTAGATGAGGTCTACTGGCCCTGAAATCACTCGAGAGCAATCCCCAGCTTTCCTTCGCAACTCGAATGGAAGATGGGACTTGCCTGGGCCAACACAAGAGGCATCCTGAATTCCCCGTCGTAACTCGAGAATCCCGCCGTAACTCGAGAAAAACCACGTGGCTCCCCCGTCATTGCAAGATGAAGCCCTTTCCCGCTACAGCGCCTCAGGAGAAGTCCCAAGTTAGGAATTGGAGGTCGAAACGGTACTTGGCACCCTTGATGGAACCCACAAAGTTCCCCGAAATCCCGGTCTCCCTCGAGAGGAACACTGAGGTTTTCCGGCACCCCCTCCTCTGAGCCCTTTCTCCCCTCCTGATCTGGACAGGAGGGTCGACTCCCCTGCTTTGTCTGGAAGGGGTTCCCGACCTTCCGGTCGCACCTCAGGATGAGGCCGGTCTCACGAAGACATTCCAGACGTGGCCTCGTGGGTGGTTCCACATTCCGAAGGACCCCGATTTCCCGGTCCCCTCTTGATAAAAACCCGATGCCCAGACACCTCCCCGAACTTCACCCTGTGAATGAAGTCAACACGAAGGGACAGTGACTCGCCCGTGCATCGTCCCGAAAAAAATCCCAGGTTCCAAATAAAGCTCGACAAATGGCCTCTCTCCCCGGGAACCCCTCGAGAGCCAAGCGGAGTTCCATGCCTCAACCCAAGACGAGGCCTGACTCTCCTGTCCCAAGTCTGCAGGGACCCTGCGATCCGAGTCTGAAATTAGAGGAACCCTGAGGTTCCTGCCTCACCTGGATATGAGGCCCTCTTCAAAAGCACCAAACCCAGTGGAGTCCTGAGAGGCCCCTCCCACCTCCAGTTTCCCTGACTTCTCAGAGCCACCATGAGAAGCCCCCTGAGGTCACCTGCACAAGTCGAAGGACCCAGGGTTTCCTGCCTCAACCCGAGAAGACCTCGACAGACCTTCTTCAACACGTC
>NW_011396940.1:0-568 GCF_000754665.1 Bison bison bison | reverse complement strand
CGTTCACTGATCACGTGTTTATCATACGGTGATCACGTGACTGAGAGGTGCTGATCACGTGACTGTGCCGTCAGTGATCACGTGGCTGAGCAGGCACTGATATCGTGACTGAGCATGCACTGATCATGTGCCGGGAGCCGGGGAGGCATTCAACTGTGCACAAAGGTCATGAGGAAGGAGGCTCGGCATACGCAAATGTGGGATCGAGCCTCAGGAGCCCACCCGGATATTCTCGCGCATCTCCCCCCCAAAAAAACCAGAGTCTGCCTCTGTATTGCTTTGTGCTCTCACCTCTGATTTCACTGGGGGCTTTCCCCCACCACCATCTCGCTCTCTCTGTCAAAGAGTGAACTTACAGCTCCAATTCATCAAGTTCCTTGTCATTCTTCCCTTTAACTTCCAGCTGAGTCTCCATCTGGAGCGCGGAACCCACCACGCTTCCTAATTATGCCTGGGCTGCTAAGACCCACTCAAGAAGGTGTCTAGGGTGAGGCACCTTTCGCTATTCGAGAGGGCGCCTGCGGCCTACGTAAGTGGTGCAAACTTCTTGTCTTGAAGTTTGATTGGT
>NW_011396939.1:0-542 GCF_000754665.1 Bison bison bison | reverse complement strand
GAAAAGGAAACTTAAAGAGAAAACTTTGATCATTTTTCTGTATGGAATTGTGATATGTTTCTGGAAACTCTCCCACCACCCTTTTCTATCTCCTTCCTTATACAAAAGTTGGAGGTCATAAAGAGGCAGAGGCGTGCCCCCCAGATAAGACAGTATGAGTGGTTGGTGGGAAGGGGCTGTCGATGTCCGTTCTCCTTTCTCAGAGATGATGGATCTGAGTGTTGGAGCTCTCCTAAATGGCTGTTCTGAATGTCTGCTCTATGGGCTGTGCTGCCTCCAGCCATGGCAGCGTGGATGAGTGACGTGCTAGAGCTGAGAGGTACTTGAGAAAGAGCTATGACTTTTTTTTTTGGAAGGCTGAAAGCACCCTACACTGGTAGTAGAGGGGCCAATTGGATTTTGATGGGAAAAGGGATCCTGTAAAGTGTTGCTAAACCTCAGTTAACAAGAGCTGAGTCATGGCATTCCCTGCTGTTAGACACAGACAACTTCTAACTTGACATGTGCTAGAATGGCTCCAGTCTTCAAGTAACCATTATGAC
>NW_011396938.1:0-1245 GCF_000754665.1 Bison bison bison | reverse complement strand
GACGGAAGAGCCTGGTAGGCTGCAGTCCATGGGATCGCTCAGAGTCGAACACGACTGAGCGACTTCACTTTCACATTTCACTTTCATGCATTGGAGGAGGACATGGCAACCCACTCCAGTGTTCTTGCCTAGAGAACCCCAGGGACTGCGGGGCCTGGTGGGCTGCCGTCCATGGGGTCACACAGACTCGGACACGACTGAAACGAATTAGCAGCAACAGCAGCAGCAGCAGCAGCAATGCATAGATATCAAAAGGGTTTAGAACAGTCAGGTAGGATCACACAAGTCACCGTGAAACATACTTCTCCACTTAGCCAAAGCTAACAAAAGATTTCAGTTCTAGGTCAACGCAGAAGAGATCACGGAAGAGGTAAAGAAACTTAAAATCCATTAGCAAAGGCAGTTCAACCTCTCAAGAAACTTTGTGCTAGGCACAACACTACTTTTCTGGGGGTCCACTTTACCCTACAACCTCCTGATCCCATTCTGTACCCATTCCTTTGCTTCTCCCATTCCTGAAACTGCCACCTGGAAGAAAGAACGACGTCGTTTTCCTTCAGAAAATGCGATTTCATGCCACATACCTTCTTTTAATACCAAGTCATACATTTCCCTTCAGCAACCAAGAACTGACTTTTATATTGGCATTCGACAGATTGGTGAACATACCTATCAGTCATAGTAGCGCCCCTCCCCTCCCCCGCACGCACGCACGCACGTACACACACACACACACACACACACCCAAGATCAGAACCAAACAAAACAAAAAAAATTGCTTTCTTACGTTTCACATGTCAGGATGGTGCCAGACACTATTATTGGATAGTCGAAAATCTCTTTTGTTTCTGTGTAGAAGGGAGGTCCTTTCAAGGCGTGAATGTTTCAGAACTTTAATTTATTTGGAAATGACCCAGCTCTTCAGTACACTGTCGTCACTTAGTTTAGCACAGGATAGAAACTCGGGTAACCCAAACACCTGGAGAAACGATTGTATGTTCAGTTCAGTTCAGTGGCTCAGTCGTGTCTGACTCTTTGGGACCCCGTGGCCTGCAGGACGCTGGGCTTCCGTGTCCATCACCAACTCCAGGGGCTTGCTCAAACTCATGTCCATCGAATCAGTGATGCCATCCAACCATCTTAGCCTCTGTCGTCCCCTTCTCCTCTGCCTTCAATCAAGACTCTCATAGGCAGATATTTCAGAGTGTAATTAGTGTTCATAGTTTATCTAAAAGCTCATATCAC
>NW_011396937.1:0-616 GCF_000754665.1 Bison bison bison | reverse complement strand
ACAATCCAGGCCCTGCCCACTGCATTGAGTGTGCAGCAACAATAGTCAACGGTAATGCCGGTGAACAATGCGTATTCCTGGAATCCACTCCGTTGGCTACTGACTGTGTGTGCTGGTGGTCTGGAACCTAGACCTGGAAGCTTTCTGGTTGATTGCAAATGACACCAAAGTCTGAGGACGATGGAAGATCTTCACATTTCTGCAAGAGCCACACACCTCCAGAAGGAACCACAAGACTTGCCTGAAATGGTCAAGGTATAAGTATTGGACTCAACGTTGGAAGGTCTCCACCTTTGCTATGGAAGTCAAACGATCTTTCTTTGAAATGAAAATGGAGCCTACTGAACGTTCACATTCTTCTAGAGCATTTGAAAAGCCCTAACTTGTAGAAATCTGCTGTACGAGTTCCTTGAAAGCAAGACCCTCTATGTATGGATATGTCTTCATGCCTTAGGTTGTGCCTCGAATATAGTGTACCCATCAACCCAGGAAAGGAAAGAATTGAATCGCCAAATATACAAAGAGATCAAAAGTGCCGAGCCAAGTGACCCCTTGAGGCTTCCAAGAGCTTTTCTGTCTTTCACACACTAAGTAAATACTGAGCACCTACGATGAG
>NW_011396936.1:0-860 GCF_000754665.1 Bison bison bison | reverse complement strand
TGACGGGGGAGCCACGTGGTTTTTCTCGAGTTACGGCGGGATTCTCGAGTTACGACGGGGAATTCAGGATGCCTCTTGTGTTGGCCCAGGCAAGTCCAATCTTCCATTCGAGTTGCGAAGGAAAGCTGGGGATTGCTCTCGAGTGACTGCAGGGCCAATAGACCTCATCTAGGCTTGTGTCCAGAAGCCAATGTTCCTCTCCAGGGGCGACAGGGATCTCGGGGTTGCATTCCAGACGCACCCGGGGAGACAGGCATTCATCTCGAGTGGAAGCAAAGAACCCCGCTCTGCTCTCGAATCGCGACGGGTATCTCTTGGAGCTCACTGGGTGGACTCAAGGGAGTCAAGCCTCCTGAGGCGTTTGGAGAGAGGTCGCGAGATTGGTCTCTAGGCCATGCAGGAGACGAAGGCCCTCATCTCTCGATGACGGGGGAATCTCGGCGTTGTTCTCGAGCGGCGGCCCCAGTGTGCGGTTTCTCACGAGGTACGACGGCGAGGTCAGTGAGCCTCTCGTGGGGCGCCAGGGAAGTCGGGTCTCCATGCGAGTGGCGAGGGGGAGCGCGTCACAGCTCCCGAGCCATGGTAGGGGAATCTGGCCTCGAGACGCGTTGAAGAAGGTCTCTCGAGGTCTTTCTCGGGTTGAGGCAGGAAACCCTGGGTTCCCTCGACTTGTGCAGGTGACCTCAGGGGGCTTCTCATGGTGGCTCTGAGAAGCCAGGGAAACTGGAGGTGGGAGGGGCCTCTCGGGACCCCACTGGGTTTGGTGCATTGGAAGAGGGCCTCATCTCCAGTTGAGGCAGGAACCGCAGGGTACCTCTGATTTCAGACTCCGATCGCAGGGTCCCTGCAGACTGGGGACA
>NW_011396935.1:0-695 GCF_000754665.1 Bison bison bison | reverse complement strand
AATTTCAATTTAAATCTTCTGTCCAATTTTTTGACTGGTATTGAGCTATTTGTATATTTTGGAGATTAATCCCTTGTCAGTTGCTTTGTTTGCAAATATTTTCTCTCATTCTGAGGGTTGTCTTTTGTTTTATTTATGGTTTCCTTTGCTGGGCAAAGCTTTTAAATTTTGTTAGGCTCCATATATTTTTTCTATTTTTATTTTCATTACTCTAGAGGGTGGGTCCAAAAGAAAAAAAATCACTCTTTGAAAAGTGGAGTCTTTGAAAAGCTTTGTCTCTGAAAACAAATATCAAGCACAGTGAAGACATTTTTTTTTGAAAGAACTAAGGTTGCCATTTATTTAGCAATAACAAATAGACATTAAAATAGCATGTGCCTTAAAAAAAAACTAGCAAAAAATTATGTTGATGCTTTTTGATGTCCCTTAAATCATACCACGTAAGCACACAATTTAACTGCAACTTTGCTTGTCACCAAGAAGTTGCTGGGAACATTCAGGTCATAGTTATATGAGAATTTTTTAAAAACCTCACTCTATTCATTCTTAGGAGTTAATTGAGCTTAAAAGGTAAAGTTAAGTCATCATATCCCTGCATTAACTAACATTTTGGAGGGCTTATATAAATCACATGAAAATCTGAAATTTAAACAAAGCCAGGGTGAATTGTGCCAAAAAGCAGAAAGCTTCTTACT
>NW_011396934.1:0-536 GCF_000754665.1 Bison bison bison | reverse complement strand
AGGCGGGGCCGGCGAACTCTTGAATGCCCTGGGGCTGTGGAAGGAGGCTGTGTGGGGGAGGGGCACCTTGGGCCACAGGTCAACGGGGCGGGATGGGTTTAGCCCCTTGGGCTTTTTTAGGTTTGGATTGGAAACCCCGTGTGGGGAAACTTGATCCATTTTGGAGGACAGCTATTTTGAACCCAAGGGAGCTGTGACTTCCTTCTTTGGGGCCTTGTCTCCTCCTTGGCATGTGGGGGCTTTTCCGTCTCCCGCCAAGGATTTCAAACGACAAAGCCACGACAGAGCACGCGGACCCACTTGCTCCAGTCCGGTTCAGGGGCAGAGCGCGAGGATTCAGAGCTGGCTTGGGGGACAGCAAGTCGCGCCCCTCGCCCCCCACCGCCAGCTCAGAACACCCCCCTGTCTGCCTGCCAAAAGACCAAGTGCGGGCTGGTGGTGGCAGAGTCACCTGTCACGGACGGGAGTGGTCTGGATCGCGGAGGTGATGAACGCGCTCAGGAAACACAAGCGAATGATGCGGGATATCCCATCCA
>NW_011396933.1:0-560 GCF_000754665.1 Bison bison bison | reverse complement strand
TAGGTGTACACCTCACTCTGTGACTCAGGTCTCGTTTCCCTCTGCTAGTACAACCAAGGGCTTCCAGGTGGTGCTGTGGTAAAGAACCTGCTTGCCAACACAGGTAGATCCCTGGGTTGCGAAGAACCCTAAAGAAGGGGTTGACAGCCCACTCCAGTATTCTTGCCTGGAGAATCCCATGGACAGAGGAGCCTGGCAGGCTACAGTCCGGGGTTGCAAAGAGTCGGACACGACTGAGGCGACTTAGTATGTTACAGGACAGCCAAATAGAGAGGTTGCATTCAGGCTTCAACAGGGCCTTTTTGATTTATCCAAACCGTGAGCAGTGACTTTTTATCATACCCCTTGTCGTCTCAAACACCCTTCTCTTTTGTCATTTTTTTTTTTTCAGCTAGATCAGCTAAGGGTAACATTTAATACAATGCTTCTCTTAATCTTTTTATAGCCACTAACTATAGCTCTCTGGAAACTTTTGCCTCTGACAAACAGTATGTTAGACATTTTCCCAAACAATATGTAAAGAAAATGTTGGACGCAGCCTGTTCTATTTTTGCATACCT
>NW_011396932.1:0-769 GCF_000754665.1 Bison bison bison | reverse complement strand
GATTTAGGCAGGCTTGTGAATAGATATGGGAGAAGGCAATGGCACCCCACTCCAGTACTCTTGCCTGGAAAATCTCATGGACGGAAGAGCCTGGTAGGCTGCAGTCCATGGGGTCGCTCAGAGTCGGGCGCGACTGAGCGACTTCACTTTCACATTTCACTTTCATGCATTGGAGGAGGACATGGCAACCCACTCCAGTGTTCTTGCCTGGAGAACCCCAGGGACTGCGGGGCCTGGTGGGCTGCCGTCCATGGGGTCACACAGACTCGGACACGACTGAAACGACTTCGCAGCAGCAGCAGCAGCAGCAGCAGCAGCAGTGCATAGATATCAAAAGGGTTTAACAGTCAGGTAGGATCACACAAGTCACCGTGAAGCAATACTTCTCCACTTAGCCAAAGCTAACAAAAGATTTCTGTTCTAGGTCAACCTAGAAGAGATCACGGAAGAGGTAAAGAAACTTAAAATCCATTAGCAAAGGCAGTTCAACCTCTCAAGAAACCTTGTGCTAGGCACAACACTCTTTTCTGGGGGTCCACTTTCCCTACAACCTCCTTATCCCATTCTGTACCCATTCCTTTGCTTCTCCCATCCTGAAACTGCCACCTGGAAGAAAGAACGACGTCGTTTTCCTTCAGAAAATGCGATTTCATGCCACATACCTTCTTTTAATACCAAGTCATACATTTCCCTTCAGCAACCAAGAACTGACTTTTATATTGGCATTCGACAGATTGGTGAACATACCTATCAGTGATAGTAGCGCCCC
>NW_011396931.1:0-562 GCF_000754665.1 Bison bison bison | reverse complement strand
CATGCGCATGTGCGCGCGCACGCACAGATAGATGTGCCCAAACGGGGCATCTATCTTGTTCACTATACCGTGGTGGATCTATGCCTGGGAGTCGGACTGCTGGACCATAGGCTACTTCCACTTTAGTTCCTTCGGGAACCTCCATATCTTTTCCATACCGGCTCTACCCACGCCCATTCCTACTCACCGTGGAGGAGAGTTCCCTTTGCTCCACATCTTCTCCAGCATCGGTTATTGACAGACATCGCAGTGAGGCCCAGTCGGACTCATGTGAAGTGGTCCCTCCTTGGAGTTTGGAGTTGAGCCTCTCCAATCATTAGTGACGTGGAGCAAGATGACCTTTTGGAAATGCAGATGCAATGTTGTCACCTCCCTGCTCCAACGGCTCTCGTATTTTCCCAGCATATTGAAGATACGACCACTTCCCTTCAGGCTTGCTCCTCACGTTCTTCTCTGATGTCTTTTGCCTGGAATGCCCTCTGCACTCTTTGGCTTCCATCCCATAGGGCATTTTTCGTTTCTTGAATGTCCTAAGTTTCCCTGGTCACATAGCCTTCCAAGA
>NW_011396930.1:0-529 GCF_000754665.1 Bison bison bison | reverse complement strand
AGAGTTGCTATGACTGAGCAACTGAACAACAGGAGAATAATACATTTCAGTAAGAAGTGAAGACACAACTTTCAAGAAGATACTCAGAGAAAAATGAGAAAATTATCAATCCACTGCTCATACAGCCATTTTTACTGCTATTGAACAAGTTTTCCATATTTAAATGTGACTTCCTGAAGTATGTGAATTCTGTTTTGTTTTTTAATCTCAGAGAGGTGTATTGATGAAATCATGATGCACAGAGAAATGTCAGTTCTCACAGATTCTCTTAATAAAATCATGATGCACTTAAGGAGTTAGTGGTTTTTTTTCCCATGGGAATGAAATTTTTTGATGAGTAACTTTTTAATTCTTTAGAAAACATTAATTACTATGATCAAATTAGTTTGGAATATTTGTAGTCTTTCCTTCAGTATCAGAAGATACTACAGCCCTAATAATAATGCAGGATTTTCCAATTGAAATCCTGAAACAGAATAGCTCACCACATTCTAAAAGCACTGCTACCCCTATAAAGCTAACAACAGTA
>NW_011396929.1:0-824 GCF_000754665.1 Bison bison bison | reverse complement strand
GACTCTCCTGTCCCCAGTCTGCAGGGACCCTGCGATCGGAGTCTGAAATCAGAGGAACCCTGAGGTTCCTGCCTCAACTGGAGATGAGGCCCTCTTCCAATGCACCAAACCCCGTGGAGTCCCGAGAGGCCCACCCCCACCACCTCCAGTTTCCCTGACTTCTCAGAGCCACCATGAGAAGCCCCCTGAGGTCACCTGCACAAGTCGAGGGAAGCCAGGGTTTCCTGCCTCAACCCGAGAAAGACCTCGAGAGACCTTCTTCAACACGTCTCGAGGCCAGGTTCCCCTACCATGACTCGAGAGCAATGACGCGCTCCCCCTCGCCACTCGCATGGAGACCTGACTTCCCTGGCGCCCCACGAGAGGCTCACTGACCACGCCGTCGTACCTCGTGAGAAAACGCAGCCTGGGGCCGCCGCTCGAGAACCACCCCGAGACTCCCCCGTCATCGCGGAGATGAGGGCCTTTGTCTCCTGCCTGGCCTAGAGGCCAACCTCGCGACCTCTCTCCAAACGCCTCAGGAGGCTTGACTCCCTTTAGTCCACCCAGGGAGCTCCAAGAGATACCCGTCGCGACTCGAGAGCAGAGCGGGGTTCTTGGCTTCCACTCGAGATGAATGCCTGTCTCCCCGGGTGCGTCTGGAATGCAACCCCGAGATCTCGGTCGCCCCTGGAGAGGAACATTGGGCTTCTGGACACAAGCCTAGATGAGGTCTATTGGCCCTGCAGTCACTCGAGAGCAATCCCCAGCTTTCCTTCGCAACTCGAATGGAAGATTGGACTTCCCTGGGCCAACACAAGAGGCATCCCGAATTCCCCGTCGTA
>NW_011396928.1:0-623 GCF_000754665.1 Bison bison bison | reverse complement strand
TGCCCGGACACCTCTCCGAACTCCACCCTGTGAATGAAGTCAACACGAAGGGGCAGTTTTTCCGTGCATCGTTCGGAAAAAACCCCAGGTTCCAAATACAGCTCGACAAGCGGCCTCTCTCCCCGGGGACATCTCGAGAGGCAAGCGGAGTTCCATGCCTCAACCCAAGACGAGGCCTGACTCTCCTGTCCCCAGTCTGCAGGGACCCTTCGATCGGAGTCTGAAATCAGAGGTACCCTGCGGTTCCTGCCTCAACTGGAGATGAGGCCCTCTTCCAATGCACCAAGCCCCGTGGAGTCCCGAGAGGCCCCTCCCACCTTCAGTTTCCCTGGCTTCTCAGAGCCACAATGAGAAGCCCCTGAGGTCACCTGCACAAGTCGAGGGAACCCAGGGTTTCCTGCCTCAACCCGGGAAAGACCTCGAGAGACCTTCTTCAACACGTCTCGAGGCCAGATTGCCCTACCATGGCTCGGGAGCAATGACGCGCTCCCCCTCGCCACTCGCATGGAGACCCGACTTCCCTGGCGCCCCACGAGAGGCTCACTGACCTCGCCGTCGTACCTCGTGAGAAACCGCACCCTGGGGCCGCCGCTCGAGAACCACCCCGAGGTTCCCCCGTCATC
>NW_011396927.1:0-901 GCF_000754665.1 Bison bison bison | reverse complement strand
ATATTTATCAAGAATTTTAAAAAAGAGATGATCTTAATAGTGTTAAGTAGGGTGACATATAATGTGCCAATTTAGGATGTAAAATAGAGGTAACTATAGAAATTGCTTGATTAAGTGGTTTCTAATGAAATCACAAAATTGGTGTAGGGTGTGTGGGTGGGTTTTGCAGTGCTGGCACAGAGTCAATGTTAAATAAATATCAATTAAATATAAATCTGGAAAGTGAACAATGTGCTATAATTTTGAAGGAATAATACAATAAATAATCATCCTTTAGTCAGGTAATTCATGATAAAACTGAAGAACAAATCATTTGTATGAGTGGACTCATAATCCTTTTTGACTTTTAAGTTAGTTAAGTTGCTCAGTAGTATCTGATTCTTTGCGACCCCGTGGACTGTAGACCACCAGGCTCCTCCATCCATGGGATTCTCCGGGCAAGAATACTGGAGTCGGGTTGCCATTTCCTTCTCCAGGGGATCTTTCTGACTCAGGGATCAAACCCAGGTCTTCTGCACTGCAGGCAGATGCTTTAACCTCTGAGCCACCAGGGAAGCCCTTTTGACTTTTAAGAGGAAATAATTCCTTCATGTGAAATACTCCATGAAACTTTCATATTTCTTAAACAATATTTGAAGCATCTCTAGGTTAATATATTGACAACTATGCTTTTCCTGTTTGTCTATATTTCTCTTGCAAGATTATTTCCTCTTTCAAAATACATTAACATTCAGAAGTTATTTGAGTTATATCTTATCAGACTGTAATTATAGTTGCCTAGTTTGGAAATAATATACTGAGAAATGGGCTCCACTAATTCCAAATTAGTTCCCCTAAACACAATGCAATAAACAAGATGGAGCACTTCTTCCCATAATTTCTTAGAGAATTCACCCACACA
>NW_011396926.1:0-821 GCF_000754665.1 Bison bison bison | reverse complement strand
TCCTCTGTCATCCCCTTCTCGTCCCGTCTTCAATCTTTCCCAGCATCAAGGTCTTTCCCAGTGAATCAGTTTTTCCCATCAGTTGGCCACAGTATTGGAGTTTCAGCTTCAGCATCAGTCCTTCCAATGAATATTCAGGACTGATTTCCTTTATGATAGAGTGGTTTGATCTCCTTGCCGTCGAAGGGACTCTCAAGAGTCTTCTTCAACACCACAGTTCAAAAGCCTCAATTCTTTGGCACTCAGCTTTCTTTATAGTTCAATTCTCACATCCATACATGACTACTGGAAAAACTACAGCTTTGATGAGACGGACCTTTGTTGGTAAGTAATGTCTCTGCTTTTTAATATGCCGTCTAAGATGACCATAACTTTCTTCCAAGGAGCAAGTGTCTTTAATATCATGGATGCAGTCAGCATCTGCAGTGATTTTGGAGGCCCCCAAAATAGTCTGTCACTGTTTCCATTGTTTTCCTGTCTATTTGCCATGAAGTGATGGGACTGGATGCTGTGATCTTAGTTTTCTGAATGTTGAGTTGTAAGCCCACTTTTTCACTCTCCTCTTTCACTTTTCATGCAGAGGCTCTTTGGTCCTTCTTTGCTTTCTGCCGTAAGGGTCGTGTCACCTGCACATCTGAGGTTATTGATATTTCTCCCAGCAATCTTGATTCCGGCTTGTGTTTTGTCCAGTCTGGCATTTCACATGATGTACTCTGCATAGAAGTTAAATAAGCAGGATTATTTTTGCTTAGACATGATTTAAAATTATTTGGGGTATATTCCTAGGAGTGGAATTCTGGATCACGTGGCAGTTTTATGTT
>NW_011396925.1:0-709 GCF_000754665.1 Bison bison bison | reverse complement strand
ATAGAATCTATAGATTGTTTTGGCTAGTATAACATTTTCACTATATTGATTCTTCTGATCCATGAACGTGGTATATTTCTCCATCTATTTGTGTTTTCTTTGATTTCTTTCATCAGTGTTTTATAGTTTTCTATATATAGGTCTTTTGTTTCTTCAGGTAGATTTATTACTAAGTATTTTATTCTTTTCACTGCAGTGTTGAGTGGGATTGTTTCCTTAATTTCTCTTTGTTTTCTAATTGTTAGTGTATAGGAATGCAAGGGATTTCTTTGTATTAATTTTATATCCTGCAACTTTACTATATTCATTGATTAGCTCTAGTAATTTTCTGGTGGTGTCTTTAGGGTTTTCTATGTAGAGACTCATGTCATCTGCAAACAGTGAGAGGTTTACTTCTTCTTTTCCGATCTGGATTCCTTTTATTTCCTTTTCTTCTCTGATTACTGTGGCTAAAATTTCCAAAACTATGTTGAATAGTAGTGCTGAGAGTGGGCACCCTTGTCTTGTTCCTGACTTTAGGGGAAATGCTTTCAATTTTTCACCATTGAGAATCATATTTGCTCTGGCTTTATCATATATGGCTTTTATTGTGTTGAAGTATGTTCCTTTGATGCCTGCTCTCTGGAGAGTTTTTATCATAAACGGATGTTGAATTTTGTCAAAGGCTTTCTCTGCATCTGTTGAGATAATCATATGGTTTTTATCCTTC
>NW_011396924.1:0-648 GCF_000754665.1 Bison bison bison | reverse complement strand
AACATTATTGTTACCATCTACTCTTATTCTAGGCAAATCCCTAATCATATTCTTCAGCGTGTGATAGCTTTGGTTATCACTCTTAGGACATACGTGATATTATTTTAGTTCCCTGAGCTAGTATTTCTATTAAATCTCCTTCCTTTTGAGTTTGCAACCTCCCTTTCATGTAACCAGTGGTCTTTGGGACCTGACTGGCTCTTTTTCACCAGGGCATCTGCAGGGAACTGAGGACAAGGAGGTTTTCTTTTCACTTGAGTTTTCACTTACACTTCTCTGACCTGGAAGAGGTATGTGATGTTCATAGTGGGAACTGGCTAGCGGGAATGGGTGGTGGGAGGCAGAGATGCAAAGCTTGCCTGCATGACCGCTCCACAGCACATCCCTGGGTAACGGTCCTGGCAGATATCCTTCAGAACACATCTGCTCCTGGCACCATGAAGAGCACTCCTCCCAAATGAAATTATTCCATTAGTCCACACAGACCAACAGTTGGACCCTACACCAAAGCATATGACTTAAAAGTAACAAACCTGGATATATGAGTGGTGGACATCAGAATGTAAATCTGCTCATGTGTCTGTGTGTGTATGCATGTATGCATACAATGTATGCATTGATACATTTGGCTATATATTTTAAAAATCC
>NW_011396923.1:0-521 GCF_000754665.1 Bison bison bison | reverse complement strand
TCCAATTCCTAACGTGGGACTTCTCCTGAGACGCTGTAGCGGGAAAGGGCTTCATCTTGCGAGTGACGGGGGAACCGACGTGGTTTTTCTCGAGTTGCGGCGGGATTCTCGAGTTACGACGGGGAATTCGGGATGCCTCTTGTGTTGGCCCAGGGAAGTCCAATCTTCCATTCGAGTTGCGAAGGAAAGCTGGGGATTGCTCTCGAGTGACTGCAGGGCCAACTAGACCCTCATCTGGGCTTCGTCGTCCAGAAGACCAATGTTCCTCTCCAGGGGCGACCGGGATCTCGGGGTTGCATTCCAGACGCACCCGGGGAGACAGGCATTCATCTCGAGTGGAAGCAAAGAACCCCGCTCTGCTCTCGAGTCGCGACGGGTATCTCTTGGAGCTCACTGGGTGGACTAAAGGGAGTCAAGCCTCCTGAGGCGTTTGGAGAGAGGTCGCGAGGTTGGCCTCTAGGCCATGCAGGAGACGAAGGCCCTCATCTCCGCGATGACGGGGGAGTCTCGGGGTGGTTCTC
>NW_011396922.1:0-503 GCF_000754665.1 Bison bison bison | reverse complement strand
AAAACTGGAAGATGTCTTGTCTTGTCTGTCTGGATTGATGTATGTGTCAGTGTGAGCCTTGTGATTTTTGATAATAGTGCTCAAGTTCTGAGTTCTTATTTCAATGGTCTCAAGACTAAGGCAGCCCTTGCCAACCAAACTGCTTCCAATACAAGAAAACATTGACCTCAGTGAATGTCTAGAGTCCCGTGAACTGGGAACTAGTCAATATTAAATATCTAGTAGTTTTGGTTTTGCTCCTCTACTGTAGGCATGTCTAAGAGTCATCCACATTAAGCACAAAATGTTCATAGGGCCTCGGTTTGTTCTAAGGTAAAAATTGCTATATCGTTATATCTGTCACAAGCTTGTCAACAAGAAAGTACCTCGAAAGAACAGGAAGAAAACGAAAAATTAAAATGTGATATGAGCTTTTAGATAAACTATGAACACTAATTACACTCTACAATATCTGCCTATGAGAGTCTTGATTGAAGGCAGAGGAGAAGGGGACGACAGAGGAT
>NW_011396921.1:0-685 GCF_000754665.1 Bison bison bison | reverse complement strand
CCGGGGACCAGCCCAACTGATCCAGGGTATCGAAGGAGAGATGGCCTAGGCGACTATTTATATGCTAATCAGAGATGTCAAGAAGAATAGTATGAGGAGAGCTCAGTAGGAATATTCGGTGGAGAAAAGAGACTGAGTAGCTTGGTTTACGCGGAAGACCAATCAAACTTCAAGACAAGAAGTTTGCACCACTTACGTAGGCCGCAGGCGCCCTCCCGGATAGCGAAAGCTGCCTCACCCTAGACACCTTCTCGAGTGGGTCTTAGCAGCCCAGGCATAATTAGTAAGCGTGCTGGGTTCCGCGCTCCAGATGGAGACTCAGCTGGAAGTTAAAGGGAAGAATGACAAGGAACTTTATGAATTGGAGCTGTAAGTTAACTCTTTGACAGAGAGAGCGAGATGGTGGTGGGGGACAGCCCCCAGTGAAATCAGAGGTGAGAGCACAAAGCAATACAGTAGGCAGACTTCCGGTTTTTTTGGGGGGGAGATGCTCGAGAATATCCGGGTGGACTCCTGAGGCTCGATCCCGCATTTGCGTATGCCGAGCCTCCTTCCTCATGACCTTTGTCCAGAGTGGAATGCCCTCCCCGGCTCCCGGCCATGATCAGTGCATGCTCAGTCACGATATCAGTGCCTGCTCACGCCACGTGATCCCCTGACGGCACAGTCACGTGATCAGCGCCTC
>NW_011396920.1:0-576 GCF_000754665.1 Bison bison bison | reverse complement strand
CCAGCTGAGCTGCGTGATTCCTGCCTGGTCACCTGCTTGATTATTGCCAGTTGAGCAGCATGATTCGTCACTGCTGAGCTCCATGTTTATTGCCTGCGGATTGCGTGGTCGTGTCTGCTCAGCTCTTTGAGTATTGCCTCCTGAGGTCCCTGTTCGGTCGCCACCTGCCGGGGACCAGCCCCAGCTGATCCAGGGTATTCGAAGGAGAGATGGCCTAGGCGTCTATTTATATGTTAATCAGAGATGTCAAGAATAATAGTATGAGGGGAGCTCAGTAGGAAATTTCGGTGGAGAAAAGAGACTGACTATCTTGGTTTACGCGGGAGACCAATCAATCTACAAGACAAGAAGTTTGCACCACCTACCTGAGCCGCAGGCGCCCTCTCGAATAGTGGAAGGTGCCTCACCCTAGACACCTTCTCGAGTGGGTCTTGGGAGCCCAGGCATAATTAGTAAGCGTGGTGGGTTCCATGCTCCAGATGGAGACTCAGCTGGAAGTTAAAGGGAAGAATGACAAGGAACTTTATGAATTGGAGCTGTAAGTTAACTCTTTGACAGAGAGAGTGATATGGTGGT
>NW_011396919.1:0-846 GCF_000754665.1 Bison bison bison | reverse complement strand
GGGATTGGTGCATTGGAAGAGGGCCTCATCTCCAGTTGAGGCAGGAACCTCAGGGTTCCTCTGATTTCGGACTCCGATCGCAGGGTCCCTGCAGACTGGGGTCAGGAGAATCAGGCCTCGTCTTGGGTTGAGGCATGGAACTCCGCTTGCCTCTCGAGGTGTCCCCGGGGAGAGAGGCCACTTGTCGAGCTGTATTTGGGACCTGGGGGTCTTTTCCGGACGATGCACGGGCGAGTCACTGCCCCTTCGTGTTGACTTCATTCACAGGGTGGAGTTCGGAGAGGTGTCCTGGCATCGGGTTCTTATCAAGAGGGGACCGGGAAATCGGGGTGCTTCGCAATGTGGAAGCACCCACGAGGCCACGTCTGGAATGTCGTCGTGAGACCAGCCTCATCCTGAGGTGCGATCGGAAGGTCGGGAACCCCTTCCAGACAAAGCAGGGGAGTCGACCCTCCTGTCGAGATCAGGAGGGTAGAAGGGGCTCAGAGGAAGTGGTGCCGGAAAACCTCGGTGTTCCTCTCCTGGGAGACCGGGATGCCCGGGAATTTTGTGGGGGCGATTCAAGGGTGCCAAGTACCGTTTCGACCTCCAATTCCTAACGTGGGACTTCTCCTGAGACGCTGTAGCGGGACATGGCTTCATCTTGCGATGACGGGGGAACCACGTGGTTTTTCTCGAGTTGCGACGGGATTCTCGAGTTACGACGGGGAATTCAGGATGCCTCTTGTGTTGGCCCAGGGAAGTCCAATCTTCGATTCGAGTTGCGAAGGAAAGCTGGGGATTGCTCTCGAGTGACTGCAGGGCCAATAGACCTCATCTAGGCTTGTGTCCAGAAGCCAATGTTCC
>NW_011396918.1:0-561 GCF_000754665.1 Bison bison bison | reverse complement strand
TCCCCTTCTCCTCTGCCTTCAATCAAGACTCTCATAGGCAGATATTTTCGAGTGTAATTAGTGTTCATAGTTTCTCTAAAAGCTCATATCACATTTAATTTTCGTTTTGTTCCTGTTCTTTCGAGGTACTTTCTTGTTGACAAGCTTGTGACAGATATAACGATATAGCAATTTTTACCTTAGAACAAACCGAGGCACTATGAACATTTTGTGCTTCATGTTGATGACTCTTAGACATGTCTACAGTAGAGGATCAAAAACAAAACTACTAGATATTTCATATTGACTAGTTCCCAGTTCACGGGACTCTGACATTCCCTGAGGTCAAAGTTTTCTTGTATTGGAAGCAGTTGGGTTTGCAAGGGCTGCCTTGTCTTGAGACCATTGAAATAAGAACTCAGAACTTGAGCACTATTATCAAAAATCACAAGGCTCACACTGACACAGACATCAATCCAGACAGACAAGACAAGACATCTTCCAGTTTTCCGCCTGAGATGGAAAAGATTTCTTTGAGCCGTTTTTTCCGGGGAGTGGGGGGTGGGGCTGGCGGCCAGGCAG
>NW_011396916.1:0-659 GCF_000754665.1 Bison bison bison | reverse complement strand
CACACACACACACACACACAAAACAGTCACGCACACACACACACCCCGCCCCACCGCCGCCGAGAAAGGTCAAGAGCCGGAGACCACAGGTAAGGGAGACGGAGAAAGAGGGAGAGAGAGAGACAGACAGCAAGAGGACCACACAGACTTCCAAACCCCCGGCCGCCACACCCTGTCCCCTCCATTCTGGGTTCCCCCCGGCCCCAGTCGACCAGACCCCACCGTCGCCCACCGACACACTCACACACACACTCTCCCGCACTCACCCTCTGGCCTGGGGGCGGGGCTGGGTCTCGCCGTAGGTGGCCAAGCCGAAGGGGACCTTTGACGACCTCGGATGCGAGGAGTCCGGGGGTCCCACGGGTGATTGCCAGCCCCAGGGCACTGCGTCCGGCCGGGGCCCGCCGGCCCAAGGCTGACGCCCCTCCCTTAGGAAGCTGCTTCTGCCGCACGGCCTCTCTCTGAGGTGTGTCACGGTCTGTGCCAGTGTGTCTATCTCGGAGCGGATGCCATCCCCTGTCCCCTGTCCGTCTCCCGTTCTCCGTCTCTCTGTCAGTCGCTCGGTGTCTCCCTCTCTCTGTCTCTCCCTCCCCGTGTGTGCCTGCGCGCTCGTGTCTGTCTGTCTGTCTGTCTCTGTCTGCATCTGCCTCGCGCCGTCT
>NW_011396915.1:0-842 GCF_000754665.1 Bison bison bison | reverse complement strand
GTTCCCCCGTCATCGCAAGATGAAGCCCTGTCCCGCTACAGCGTCTCAGGAGAAGTCCCACGTGAGGAATTGGAGGTCGAAACGGTACTTGGCACCCTTGATGCGCCCCCACAAAGTTCCCCGGCATCCCGGTCTCCCTGGAGAGGCACACCGAGGTTTTCCGGCACCACTTCCTCTGAGCCCCTTCTACCCTCCTGATCTCCACAGGAGGGTCGACTCCCCTGCTTTGTCTGGAAGGGGTTCCCGACCTTCCGGTCGCACCTCAGGATGAGGCCGGTCTCACGACGACATTCCAGACGTGGCCTCGCGGGTGCTTCCACATTGCGAAGCACCCCGATTTCCCGGTCCCCTCTAGATAACGAAGCCGATGCCCGGACACCTCTCCGAACTCCACCCTGTGAATGAAGTCAACACGAAGGGGCAGTGACTCGCCCGGGCATCGACCGGAAAAACCCCCAGGTTCCAAATACCGCTCGACAAGTGGCCTCTCTCCCCGGGGACACCTCGAGAGGCAAGCGGAGTTCCATGCCTCAACCCAAGACGAGGCCTGACTCTCCTGTCCCCAGTCTGCAGGGACCCTGCGATCGGAGTCCGAAATCAGAGGAACCCTGAGGTTCCTGCCTCAACTGGAGATGAGGCCCTCTTCCAATGCACCAAACCCCGTGGAGTCCCGAGAGGCCAACCCCCCCCACCTCCAGTTTCCCTGACTTCTCAGAGCCACCATGAGAAGCCCCCTGAGGTCACCTGCACAAGTCGAGGGAAGCCAGGGTTTCCTGCCTCAACCCGAGAAAGACCTCGAGAGACCTTCTTCAACACGTCTCGAGGCCAGGTTCCCCTACCAT
>NW_011396914.1:0-632 GCF_000754665.1 Bison bison bison | reverse complement strand
AAAGAACAAGTTGTACCCTTACCTTCCACAATACACAAAAGGAACTGAAACAGATCAAGATCTAAATGCAAGACCTAAATCTATAAAAGTCTTAAAAGACAGAAGAAAAGCTTCGTGACATATTTCACTGTAATTTCTTAGAAATTTAGGTGAATTTCTTTTTTTACTCCACCTTCTTAGTAATCCCTGGCTGGACTTTGAAAATTGAATAAGACAAAACATAGGAGAAAATTATAAATGTATTTAATATAAGTCTTAACATGGGAGCCTTTACAAGAAAATCAAGATCTGAAAGAAACAGTGAAACCTGAAAATTTTTACACTAGATTTGATGAAGAGGAGATAGTCATGGAGAAATATAATATGGCAAAGAGCAGAGGTAAATGTAGTATACTGAGGGAAACAGCCTATTTGGAGTCTTTCTGGCATTCTTTTGTCTTTGGAGATGAGGATGCACCTTTGCCATCTATAGAGAAAGCACTTCTCACTTAAAGAGTATTATGACCTACTTCAGAGGTGAAGGGTGAGCAGAGGGTCAAAGTAACCTTCCTGCTACTGCTTTTTTCTCAATGTCCTTCAACTTAAAATGCCAAGGGGTCATATTTTAGTGTAGCATGGTCTGAACTCTGTAA
>NW_011396913.1:0-536 GCF_000754665.1 Bison bison bison | reverse complement strand
AGTGTATTTCTCAAACCGTATCTTAGTAATGATACAGATTTTCTTCCAGTTTTGTTCCAGCATGCCTGCACACACACAAATGCATGTTACAGTTAAAGTGAATATAGAGAAAGGGGAACATTGTATTTAGCTTCATTTAAATAAACCCACTTAAGCCAGTGTCCCGCTATATTTTCCTTACTTCTGTGCTTTATTTCCCATTGTTCGTTCTGTTGAGAATACATTTGTAACTCTCTCTACCATGTTATCTACTTTTGAAAAAAATTAAGATATTTCATATGGCAGCTTATTCTGGTGAATTTTCTAACTTCCCAAAGGAGAAAAAAAAATTAAATTCTTGAAAAAAATGGCTCGTTTCAAAACCTCTCTGAAATACGGATATATCCCTGAAAAGCAATGATGGCAATAATCAACTTTGATTAGAGATAACTTACTCATTAAAATATTAGAAAATATAGTAAATATTATAAGTTGAATTGATCCAGAGATACCAAGTCCTAGGTATTTTTGATAATGATGGAGGATAAGGTATGAGG
>NW_011396912.1:0-771 GCF_000754665.1 Bison bison bison | reverse complement strand
AGGTGTTTTGGTTTACCCGAGTTTCTATCCTGTGCTAAACTAAGTGACGACAGTGTACTGAAGAGCTGGGTCATTTCCAATAAATTAAAGTTCTGAAACATTCACGCCTTGAAAGGACCTCCCTTTTACACAGAACAAAAGAGATTTGTGACTATCCAATAATAGTGTCTGGCACCATCCTGACATGTGAAACATAAGAAAGCAATTTTTTTCTTTTATTTTCTTCTGATCTTGGGTGTGTGTGTGTGTGTTTGTGTGTGCGTGCGGGGGAGGGGGGGGCCGCTACTATCACTGATAGGTATGTTCACCAATCTGTCGAATGCCAATATAAGAGTCAGTTCTTGGTTGCTGAAGGGTAAGTTCTTGGTATTAAAAGAAGGTATGTGGCATGAAATCGCATTTTCTGAAGGAAAACGACGTCGTTCTTTCTTCCAGGTGGCAGTTTCAGGATGGGAGAAGCAAAGGAATGGGTACAGAATGGGATAAGGAGGTTGTAGGGAAAGTGGACCCCCAGAAAAGAGTGTTGTGCCTAGCACAAGGTTTCTTGAGAGGTTGAACTGCCTTTGCTAATGGACTTTAAGTTTCTTTACCTCTTCCGTGATCTCTTCTACGTTGACCTAGAACAGAAATCTTTTGTTAGCTTTGGCTAAGTGGAGAAGTATTGCTTCACGGTGACTTGTGTGATCCTACCTGACTGTTCTAAACCCTTTTGATATCTATGCACTACTGCTGCTGCTGCTGCTGCTGCTGCTAATTCGTTTCAGTCGTGTC
>NW_011396911.1:0-816 GCF_000754665.1 Bison bison bison | reverse complement strand
AACAAGAGGTCAGCAAGAGATGGGAGACTGCAGTCCAGAGGTCCTAGGCAACTTCCAGCGAGCAGCAAAGACCCAGCATAGTCAAAACGAATTTCAAATGTTACCCAAAACAAATAAATCAACGGACAGAAGTTCTTGGAACACATGACTGAGGTTAGGGGTGAGGCAGTACATGTATGTGCCAGGATACTCTTAAAGTATACTCTTAACATAGATGAGGAGAACAAGGTAAGAGGAAAACTTACTGTTTGGTTCAGGTCGCTTCTGAGCCTTTTGGGGGAACCGACCTGAAGCCCGAGTCTAGCCGAAATACACAGGCTTTGAACATCGCTGAAGACCAACATTTCCTAAGGAAAAAACGCATTGCTTAGCTCAAGGTTTGTCTGGGAAATTCTTACACATCAGGAGATGGCTCCGAGGTGGATTTCTACAAAGAACATCCATGCAAAGGACAAGCCTACACAGCTCTGTGCACATCTGCCCCCTCCCCCCCTCACAGCCAGCAGCATTTCCAAGTGACCTCCTAAGGCCTTCGCCAAACTACAGGGGCACCTCTGAGTTTCCTGTTTCCCTCATTTTTCGGAATCTTTTCTAAAAAAAAGAAAAACAAAAAACAATTAAAAAAAAAACCCGCTCATTTCTTTGTAGAATGCCACAGTGAAAGGAAAACAGGCCTTCAATATTAAAACCTAAATTTGCAAAAAACTTGGAGCTTGGTTTTTTGTTTTGTTTTGTTTTGTTTGAATCAAACCACCACATCATTTAAAATTTTTACACGTTCTAATTATTCGGTTCCAAAACACCAAACTTGTAGTG
>NW_011396910.1:0-536 GCF_000754665.1 Bison bison bison | reverse complement strand
GTGTGTGTGTGTGTGTGTGTGTGTGTGTGTGTGTGGTGTTGGGGGGGGGGCGGGGTAGGTTGTACACTGTCTGTCCCCTTTCGCGGGTATCTCCAGGGCACTTGGGCTGGGGGGTGGGCTGGGGAGACGCGGGCCTCAGGCTCCACATGAAGAAGCCCCAAATGGCATGAGCTGCTGTTTGAGACGCTGGCCCTTCACATCTCTGGCCGGAGCCTTGAGCTCCAGGCGGCTCAAAGCCCTGGGGGTGGTGGTCTGGGACTGCTGCAGGGAAAGGACGCCAAGAGGGCACGGAGGAGTTGGGGAGGGGCGTGGGAAACGGAGGCAAGGAAAGCGAGGGATCTTGGTGGAGGCATTGGAGAGAGCATCCGGTGTCCCGCCATGCCTCGCAGGAGCCGGCGGGGGCAATTGAGGTCAAGGGACGTGTGGAATGTGAAAAGGCGGGAAAACCCAGAGCGGTTTGGAAGGCAAGGCAGGCTGGGCAAGGGGGCGTGGCCGGCCACGTCAAAGGGACCCCAGGGGAATTCCCGGGCAGTTAG
>NW_011396909.1:0-584 GCF_000754665.1 Bison bison bison | reverse complement strand
TGGAGTCAAGTGACTTAAGAGCCGGCCAGCGCCAGAGGAACGCTCTGCCCCTCCCTCCTTTTCTGTCCCTCTGAAGGCAGGCAGGGAGGAAAACCTCCTCCCACGGAGGGGAAGATGTCAAGGGACGGTGGCTGTTTCCACGCACGTCCGTGATCCTCACACGCGTGAGCGGGGTTTCCTGGGTTACCAAAAGGAGGAGACTCCTTTGGCCTGACACGAGGCGAATCTGTCCCTCGGCCTCCCTCCCCACCCCCCAGCCCCCTTCCTCCGCGCGGTGCCGAAGGGGCCGTCTCAAGGTGGAGACATGGAATGGCTGGGTGGGGCGGATCACCATTCAATAGAGAGAAGCTCGAGGCGAAGTCAGAGGCTCTGACTTGACTGGAAAGCTTTCTGCATTTGAATGAAGCTATCCGGCGAGGCCCTGCAGGGGGGAGGGGTGGGGGAAGGGTGGGGGGTGGGGGCCCACGAGACAATAGCCCCTGCCTGCAGGGCCTGCTGGCCTGCCGGCCTGCCGGCCTGCCGGGCTGAGGGGGCCCGTTTGGCGGCGGCGGCGGCGGCGGCGGCGGCGGCGGCGGCGGCGGCGG
>NW_011396907.1:0-581 GCF_000754665.1 Bison bison bison | reverse complement strand
CGCCGCCCCCCCACCTCTCTCGCGCGGCTCCTCGCCCCCCAGACACACCGGGGACGTAGCCCCCAACCGGCCCCGACGCCCGTGGGGGGGGCGGGCGCCCTCCGGACGCGTCTCGCCTCTCCCCCCCTCTCCCCTCCTCCCGGGTCCCATCCCGCGCCGCACGGGCGGAGGAGAGGCTCGCGAGCCGGGCGCGGGGCGGGGCGAGGCCCCCGCGCCGCTCTCGGAACCGACCGCGTTAATGATCCTTCCGCAGGTTCACCTACGGAAACCTTGTTACGACTTTTACTTCCTCTAGATAGTCAAGTTCGACCGTCTTCTCAGCGCTCCGCCAGGGCCGTGGGCCGACCCCGGCGGGGCCGATCCGAGGGCCTCACTAAACCATCCAATCGGTAGTAGCGACGGGCGGTGTGTACAAAGGGCAGGGACTTAATCAACGCAAGCTTATGACCCGCACTTACTGGGAATTCCTCGTTCATGGGGAATAATTGCAATCCCCGATCCCCATCACGAATGGGGTTCAACGGGTTACCCGCGCCTGCCGGCGTAGGGTAGGCACACGCTGAGCCAGTCAGTGTAGCGCG
>NW_011396906.1:0-577 GCF_000754665.1 Bison bison bison | reverse complement strand
GGTTCCTCTGATTTCAGACTCCGATCCCAGGGTCCCTGCAGACTTGGGAAAGGAGAGTCAGGCCTCGTCTTGGGTTGAGGCATGGAACTCCGCTTGCCTCTCGAGGTGTTCCAAGGGAGACAGGCCACTTGTCGAGCGGTATTTGGATCCTGGGGGTCTTTTCCCGACGATGCACGGGCGAGTCACTACCACTTCGTGTTGATTTCATTCACAGGGTGGAGTTCGAAGAGGTGTCCGGGCATCGGGTTCTTATCAAGAGGGGACCGGGAAATCGGGGTCCTTCGGAATGTGGAACCACCCACGAGGCCACGTCTGGAATGTCGTCGTGAGACCGGCCTCATCCTGAGGTGTGACCGGAAGGTCGGGAACCCCTTCCAGACAAAGCAGGGGAGTCGACCCTCCTGTCCAGATCAGGAGGGTAGAAGGGGCTCAGAGGAAGTGGTGCCGGAAAACCTCGGTGTTCCTCTCGAGGGAGACCGGGATGTCGGGGAACTTTGTGGGTCGCATCAAGGGTGCCAAGGACCGTTTCGACCTCCAGTACCTAACGTGGGAGTTCTCCTGACACACTGTAGCGGGA
>NW_011396905.1:0-572 GCF_000754665.1 Bison bison bison | reverse complement strand
TTTTTTTTTTAAATTTCTGAATCTTGGGCTCTTGTAACTACTTTACACTTTCTAAAAGCAGTTATTGTCCAAAGCTGGAAGAACTTAAGTCTTCTCAGATGAGGATGTGAATGAATGGAGGGAGGTAAACAAAAAAAATTAAAAAAGATGAGGTCTGATAGGGGAGCAGCCAGAATAAGAAAAAAAAAAAAACAACAGTAATTTAAAGTTTATTCCAGCTATAATGCAGGTTAGTCTGACTTTAAGCATCACATGGCATACTTCTGAGTCCATTCCCGAGATATTCTGTTGTACTTATCTCTGTCTGTTTTATACATCTGTGCAATCTCTGGCACTAGGGGGTCATCTGGGTTTGGATCACACAGCAGTGAACAAATGGATAAAAGAACTTTAGAAATAGTTAAAGCAGGAGACCACTGTGATCTTAGAATATTGAGACAAATGCTGCCATTACTGTTAATATTTGGATGATAAATTCTTGTTGTAAATGCAACCTTAGGTAGTTTGAAGGGGTAGTCTGTAGGAAAATGAATTGTCAAAAAGAATACACCGCCTTGATAAGGGCTGTCATT
>NW_011396904.1:0-692 GCF_000754665.1 Bison bison bison | reverse complement strand
AAAATGCTTAGCCTCATTTTCATGCCATCGTTTGTGACTCAGATGGATTGAGTTTCTTTTTTAATGATAACATTTTATATTGTTAGGGGTGTGGGGAAACAAGCACCTTCATATGTTGCACCTTCATAGATAAATTGATGCAAACACCAAGGAGAACAATTTGGTAGTACCCAATTTTTAAATAAAGATTCCTGGACATTCCCTGGCGATCCAGTGGCTTTCACTACCAAGGGTGTGAGTTTGATCCCTGGTCGGGGAACTGAGATCCTGCAAGCCATGAGACATGGCTAAAAACTTTAAAAATCTTTTTAATTAAAAAAAAAACAAGATTACCTTTGGCCAATAGTTCCACTTCTTGGAATTTGTCTGATGGGTATACTTCAACACATGCAAAATGTATGTCTATATAAGAATATTGCATCATTGTTTGTAGTAGCAAAAGGTTGGAAACAATGGAAATGTCTGCTAATAGCAGACTGGTTGCAACTGTCTCCTCAATATATCATCAATAAAACAACAAAGGTGCAGAATTATCCTACCACTTTGGAAGAATAAAAGAATGTATCCATATTTGTTGCTCTTCTGGAATGGCACACAAGAAGCCAGTAACAATGGTTACATTCACAGAGGGAATGAGTGGCTATATGACAAGGATGAGAGAGGTCTTTTTTTTTTTTTACATTTTTTACAGT
>NW_011396903.1:0-527 GCF_000754665.1 Bison bison bison | reverse complement strand
GCATCTCAGCTGGCAATTATCAAGCCGATGAGCATGCAGGAATCACTCAGCTAAGCTGGCGATTATCAAGCCGATGAACAGGCGGTAATCACGCAGCTCAGCTGGCACTTGTCAAGCAGCTGAGCAGACAGGAAAAACGCAGCTCATTAGGCCCTGATCACTTGACTGAGCTCGCACTGTTCACGTGGCTGATGATACACTGATATCGTGCTTGATCATGCCCTGATCACATGACTATCATTCACTGATCACTTCACTGTGCTAGCACTGATCACGTGGATGATCATACACTGATTACATGACTGATCATGCACTATAAAAATGGCGGATCATGCACTGAACACGTGACTGATCATGCACTGATTAATCATGTACTGGTCACGTGGCTATCATGCACTGATCACGTGGCTGATCATACACTGATCACGTGACTGATCATGCACAGATCACGTGGCTATCATGCACTGATCACTTGATTGTGCATGCAATAATCACATGGATGATCATCAACATATCACGTGGCTGAT
>NW_011396902.1:0-618 GCF_000754665.1 Bison bison bison | reverse complement strand
TGCGGCTGTGCTAGGGAGCCCAAACGCACAGGGGAAGCCCGCACAGCACATCCACCTGCCTCTAGGCGGGAAGACAGCTCCAGGGAAGGCCCGGTCTGGCAGGCGCTTTCTGGGCACAAACGGAGCAACACTCTGGCTGTCGGAGCCTGCCTCCCCCAAGGCCAGGGGCACCGGGACCCTGATTCCCTCCGTGCGGCGCTTAGTCTGGGCGGGAAGCACCAGCTTGGGAATGCAGCCTGGGGCGCTTCCTTTCCCTCGGAAAGAGCTCTCCCTGCGGGAGGCTTTGGCAGTGTGCACACCCCCAGCCCCTAAGCCCTCTGCAAGGACGCCTGGCTCCTAGGTCCGAAGGGAAGGCGAGAGCTGAGCTGAGGCACCAGTCAGGCACCAGTCACGTCTCCCACACTCCCGCAGCCTGCTCCTTCCCGGGCGCGAACGCTAGAAGCTGGGCAGGGCTTGGGGAGGCTCGCCCAGGCCAGAGCAGCCTCTCGGCCGGGGCTCTGTGCTATCGCGCCTGGGCGCAGAGCTGGAGCTCCGCCGGTGTGGAAGCTCACTCGGTCCTTCCCAGTAACAGGCTTGCAAGCACCCGCCGGCAGCCGGCCTCTTCTCTCCCGCGTTCCG
>NW_011396901.1:0-589 GCF_000754665.1 Bison bison bison | reverse complement strand
CATTGCTTAGCTCAAGGTTTGTCTGGGAAATTCTTACACATCAGGAGATGGCTCCGAGGTGGATTTCTACAAGAACATCCATGCAAAGGACAAGCCTGCACAGCTCTGTGCACATCTGCCCCTCCCCCCCTCACAGCCAGCAGCATTTCCAAGTGACCTCCTAAGGCCTTCGCCAAACTACAGGGGCACCTCTGGGCTTCCTGTTTCCCTCATTTTTCGGAAATCTTTTACTCAAAAAAAAAAAGAAAAACAAAAAAACAAATTAAAAAAACAAAAAACAAAAAACCCGCACATTTCTTCGTACAATGCCACAGTGGAAGGAAAACAGGCCTTCAATATTAAGACCTAAATTTGCAAAAAACTTGGAGCTTGGTGTTTTGTTTTGTTTTGTTTTGTTTGAATCAAACCACCACATCATTTAAAATTTTTACACATTCTAATTATTCGGTTCCAAAACACCAAACTTGTACTGCACACGGTCCCCATGGAAAGGCCCCCTCAGCAGGACAGCCACAGATGCTGCCATGAAAGGGCAGCAGGGTGCCCTCCTGCCTTGTTTGCTGCCTGGGCGGCCACCGGGTTTTGAAAC
>NW_011396900.1:0-532 GCF_000754665.1 Bison bison bison | reverse complement strand
AAGTCAGGGAAACTGGAGGTGGGAGGGGCCTCTCGGGACTCCCCTGGGTTTGGTGCATTGGAAGAGGGCCTCATCTCCAGTTGAGGCAGGAACCTCAGGGTTCCTCTGATTTCGGACTCCGATCGCAGGGTCCCTGCAGACTGGGGACAGGAGAGTCAGGCCTCGTCTTGGGTTGAGGCATGGAACTCCGCTTGCCTCTCGAGGTGTCCCCGGGGAGAGAGGCCACTTGTCGAGCTGTATTTGGAACCTGGGGGTTTTTTCCGATCGATGCACGGGCGAGTCACTGCCCCTTCGTGTTGACTTCATTCACAGGGTGGAGTTCGGAGAGGTGTCCGGGCATCGGGTTCTTATCTAGAGGGGACCGGGAAATCGGGGTGCTTCGCAATGTGGAAGCACCCGCGAGGCCACGTCTGGAATGTCGTCGTGAGACCGGCCTCATCCTGAGGTGCGACCGGAAGGTCGGGAACCCCTTCCAGACAAAGCAGGGGAGTCGACCCTCCTGTCGAGATCAGGAGGGTAGAAGGGGCTCAGA
>NW_011396899.1:4695-5365 GCF_000754665.1 Bison bison bison | reverse complement strand
GTATCTCTTGGAGCTCACTGGGTGGACTAAAGGGAGTCAAGCCTCCTGAGGCGTTTGGAGAGAGGTCGCGAGATTGGTCTCTAGGCCATGCAGGAGACGAAGGCCCTCATCTCGCGATGACGGGGGAGTCTCGGGGCTGTTCTCGAGCGGCGGCCCCAGTGTGCGCGTTCTCACGAGGTACGACGGTGAGGTCAGTGAGCCTCTCGTGGGGCGCCAGGGATGTCGGGTCTCCATTCGAATGGCGAGGGGGAGCGCGTCATTGCTCTCGAGCCATGGTAGGGTGCCGGGGACCAGCCCCGACTGATCCTGGGTATTCGAAGGAGAGACGGCGTAGGCGAAGATCAGGAAACAACTGTTTAATTAAATGTTAATTAAGGATATAAAGAGTAATAGAATCAGGATAGCTCAGGGAGGAAATTCAGTGGAGAAAAGAGGCTGAAGAATTCAGCCAGAAGGTAAGAGAAAGAACGACATGGTGAGACCAAGTTTCGGTGAACAAGGCCCGCACTTTATTTTTCAAAGTAGTTTTTATACCTTAAGTTATGCATAGAGGATAATGGGGGAAGGGGTAGAGTCTTGCAGCAAACCAGGCTTTCTTCCTGCACACTTATCATATGCAAAAGCTTCGGTGATTTGCATCATCTTCTGGCCCGGAGGCCTGTTAACATTT
>NW_011396899.1:0-673 GCF_000754665.1 Bison bison bison | reverse complement strand
GTGTTGACTTCATTCACAGGGTGGAGTTCGAAAAGGTGTCCGGGCATCGGGTTCTTATCAAGAGGGGACCGGGAAATCGGGGTTCTTCGGAATGTGGAACCACCCACGAGGCCACGTCTGGAATGTCGTCGTGAGAACGGCCTCATCCTGAGGTGCGACCGGAAGGTCGGGAACCCCTTCCAGACAAAGCAGAGGAGTCGACCCTCCTGTCCAGGTCAGGAGGGTAGAAGAGGATCAGAGGAAGTGGTGTCGGAAAACTTCGGTGTTCCTCTCGAGGGAGACCGGGATGTCGGGGCACTTTGTGGGTCGCATCAAGGGTGACAAGTACCGTTTCGAACTCCAATTCCTAAAGTGGGACTTCTCCTGAGACGCTGTAGCGGCACAGGGCTACATCTTGCGATGACGGGGGAATCACGTGGTTTTTCTCAAGGTGTAGCAGGATTCTCGAATTACGACGGGGAATTCAGGATGCCTCTTGTGTTGGCCCACGGAAGCCCAATCTTCCATTCGAGTTGCGAAGGAAAGCTGGGGATTGCTCTCGAGTGACTGCAGGGCCAATAGACCTCATCTAGGCTTGTGTCCTAAGGCAATGTTCCTCTCCAGGGGTGACAGGGATCTCAGGGTTGCATTCCAGACACACCCGGGGAGACAGGCATTCATGTCGAGTGGAAGC
>NW_011396898.1:0-612 GCF_000754665.1 Bison bison bison | reverse complement strand
GGGCTGATTATTCTCAAAACAGATGCCACCCAAGTAAAGTTACATTCCTACAGGGTGAGGGTGTAGTGGGTTTTAGTTAAGGAAAGAATTTACTTAGCCTAAGGTCTAACGTGATTAATATCAAAGGTTAATACTTATTTCTTCTATATATTCATTAATGTGTGTAAGGGCAGGGGATATGGAGACTTAGCAACAAACATTGGCTCAACAAATGAAAAACCCTTCATCAACACAATTTCTAATTAGCCCACTCACTATACTTATAGTTTTCTAACTTCTCTAAAGAACCTGTTTTTAGAGGGTTTAAAGCATCTCGTGCCTCTCACGGTTGGGAGGCTGTGAGCAATCACATGTGGCCGGAGGAGCCTGTCAGGCAGGCTAGAGAACCTTCAGAGGAGTTGTAGGTTAAACAACTCTTGTCACACCCAAGAGTTTTTATTGACTGGAGCTCTAGGTTAACTCCTTCTCCGAAAGAGGTGGTGGGGGACAGCCCCCCGTAAAGTCAGAGGGTGTAGGTAAGAGCACAAAGTAGTAAAGTAGGCAGGCTCTTGGTTATAGGGGGTAGACGCTCGAGGATTTCCAGGGGGACTCCTGAGGCTCGATCCCGCCTTT
>NW_011396897.1:0-501 GCF_000754665.1 Bison bison bison | reverse complement strand
TGTATGAAACGAGATGCCAGTCCAGGTTCAATGCATGATACTGGATGCTTGGGGCTAGTGCACTGGGACGACCCAGAGGGATGGTATGGGAAGGGAGAAGGGAGGAGGGTTCAGGATGGGGAGCACAAATATCATTTTGATATTTGGCAAAACTAATACAATTATGTAAAGTTTAAAAATAAAATAAAATTTAAAAAAATTCAAACTTCTAAATTCCATAAAATATTTTAAAAAATAAATAATGCTATTTCTACACAAAGTTTTTCAAAACAATAGAGAACAGTAAACACATCATTTCATGCAGGAAGCATTTAAGTGACAAATTTCATTACAAGAAAGAAAATGACAAATGTCTCCTATCAAAATATGCAAAAAGATATTAAGCAACATACCAATATGTGAAATATATATGCATGTTAGTTTATATCAGAAATAAAAGTCTTTGGCATTCAAAAATATTCATTAAAATAAAAGACAAAAGGTGAAGATTTATAATGCCAT
>NW_011396896.1:0-700 GCF_000754665.1 Bison bison bison | reverse complement strand
CTTTTGAACTGTGGTGTTGGAGAAGGCTCTTGAGAGTCTCTTGGATGGCTAGGAGAAATCCAACCAGTCCATCCTAAAGGACATCAATCCTGAATATTCTTTGCAAGGACTGGGGCTAATAGTGAAACTCCAATACTTTGGTCACACGATGTGAAGAACTGACACATTGGAAAGGATCATGATGCTGGGAAAGGTTCAAGGCAGGAGTAGGAGGGACAACACAGGATGAGAGATTGGATGGAATCACTGAATCAATGGATATGAGACTGAGTAAACTTAGTGAGATGGTGACCAACAGGGATTCCTGGCAAGCTCCAGTTTATGTGGAGCTTGTTCAAATCAACAAAGATTTGAACATGATTGAGCCACAAAACTGAACCAAACATGGCCCTGTCCATCAGAACAAGAATCAGATTCCCCCTCAGTTAGTCTTTCCCATAAGGAAGTTTCCACAAGCCTCTTATTCTTATTCATCAGAGGGTAAAGAGAATGAAAATCATAATCACAGAAAACTATCCAAACTGATCACATGGTCCATAGCCTTGTCTAACTCAATGAAACTATGAGTCGTGGGTGTAGGGCCACCCAAGATGGACGGGTCATGGTGAAGGGTTCTGACAAAACGAGGTCCTTGGAGAAGGAAATGGAAAACCTCTTGAGTATCCCTGCTTTGAGAAAGCCGTTAGCAGGATGCTATGGC
>NW_011396895.1:0-685 GCF_000754665.1 Bison bison bison | reverse complement strand
TCGAGTGGAAGCAAAGAACCCCGCTCTGCTCTCGAGTCGCGACGGGTATCTCTTGGAGCTCACTGGGTGGACTAAAGGGAGTCAAGCCTCCTGAGGCGTTGGAGAGAGGTCGAGAGATTGGTCTCTAGGCCATACAGGAGACGAAGGACCTCAAGTCGCGATGACGGGGGAGGATCGGGGTTGTTCTTGAGCGGCGGCCCCAGTGTGCGGTTTCTCGCGAGGTACGACGGCGAGGTCAGTGAGCCTCTCGTGGGGCGCCAAGGAAGTCGGGTCTCCATGCGAATGGCGAGGGGGAGCGCGTCATTGCTCTCAAGTCATAGTAGGGGAATCTGGCCTCGAGACGTGTTGAAGAAGGTCTCTCGAGGTCTTTCTCGGGTTAAGGCAGGACACCCTGGGGTCCCTCGACTTGTGCAGGTGACCTCAGGGGGCTTCTCATGGTGGCTCTGAGAAGTCAGGGAAACTGGAGGTGGGAGGGGCCTCTCGGCACTCCACTGGGTTTGGTGCATTGGAAGAGGGCCTCATCTCCAGTTGAGGCAGGAACCTCAGGGGTTCCCTCTGATTTCAGACTCCGATCCCAGGGTCCCCTGCAGACTTGGGAAAGGAGAGTCAGGCCTCGTCTTGTGTTGAGGCATGGAACTCCGCTTGCCTCTTGAGGTGTTCCGGGGGAGACGAGGCCACTTGTCGA
>NW_011396894.1:0-605 GCF_000754665.1 Bison bison bison | reverse complement strand
TTTAAATGGAAATTATTATAGACTCAAATCGCATCAGGATCATAATATGTGTGTAGATGAATCCATATTCCAGGTTAAAACTCTTTCTGCTCATTTCACACTTTACATTCATCTCATATATTCTAATATCCACTATGATGTGGATACTAAAGTAGAAACAGATAGTGTTTTTTAGAAACCCTTGAGTGCTCATTGATTATTTTTTGGCTGTGCTGGGTCTTCATTGCTGCGCTTGGGCTTTCCCTAGCGGCGGCAAGTGGGGCTTCTCACTGTAGTGGCTTCTCCTTTCAGAGCATGGGCTCTAGGCACACAGGCTTCAGTGTGTGCAGCATGCGGGCTCCAGAGCATTGGGCTTGAATAGTTGTGGCACATGGGGTTTAACAGCCCTGTGGCATGTAGGATGTTTCCAGAGCAGGAGTCAAACCCATGTCCCCTGCATTGGCAGGTGGGTTCTTAAACACTGGACCACCAGGGAAGCCGGTTTTAAATAGAAAACAATTAATCCAAATAGAAACCAACAACAACATTTTGGTATTTCAAAGAGGGCATAAAGACCAAATTAATGTATATGAATTTCTGATCTCAATTCTAGAGGCTTTCAAATT
>NW_011396893.1:0-600 GCF_000754665.1 Bison bison bison | reverse complement strand
ACATGCCACAGAGAAACATAGCTTGGATTTTTCCACAGTTAAACAAGGCTCACCTGTGACTGAACACTACACGTCTAGCAACTTTAGTAAACAGCTTTGGAAAAGTGTCCAGACAAAAAGTATCACAATTACACACAACAGCTCTACTTGTAATAACTAAAAAACTTTCAAATATCAGGATGTCTTCAGTAGATGACTGTGTAACAAATTGGGATACATCCAAAGTGAAGGGGAGCAAATGCTCCCCAAAATATACCACTTCAGCATGAGAATTAGTTGGACCTAATTAACTTTTAAGAGGACACATGATCATCTTTGAAATCCAAGTTCAAGACGGCTCTTCTGTGAGTCACATTTACCACAGAAATCTCATTTCAAAGGAATCCTCTGTATATACCAGATAGAAGGATGACAGACAGTCTTGTGAAACTTTTTTTTTAATCAATAGGGAAAGCTAAGACATACATCTCTACAACAACCATATCCTTCCTTTCCTTTGGTTTTATTGTTTAATGTTTAATTGTTTTTTTATTTGGCTGCTCCAGGTGGACCTTCGTTGAGGCAAGCCAGATATTTAGCTACAGCATGCAAACTCTTCGT
>NW_011396892.1:0-810 GCF_000754665.1 Bison bison bison | reverse complement strand
AAGTCTGAATTTGGCAAAAAGGAGTTCATGATCTGAGCTACAGTCAACTCCCGGTCTTGTTTTTGCTGACTTTATAGAGTTTCTCCATCTTTGGCTGCAAAGGTAGAATTAATCTGATTTTGGTGATTTTGGTGTTGACCATCTTCTCTTGTGTTGTTGGAAGAGGGTGTTTGCTATGACCAGTGTGTTCTCTTGGAAAAACTCTATTAGCCTTTGCCCTGCTTCATTCAGTATTCCAAGGCCAAATTTGCCTGTTACTCCAAGTATTTCTTGACTTCCTACCTTTACATTCCAGTCCCCTTTAATGAAAAGGACATCTTTTTTGGATATTAGTTCTAAAAGGTCTTGCAGGTCTTCACAGTACCATTCAACTTCAGCTTCTTCAGCATTTCTCATTGGGGCAAAGGCTTGGATTACCGTGATATTGAATGGTTTGCCTTGGAAACGAACAGAGATCATTCTTCATCTTTGAGATTGCATCTAAGTACTGCATGTAAGACTCTTTTGTGACCATGCTGGCTCTCCATTTCTTCTAAGGTATTCCCGTTCACAGTAGTAGGTATAATGGTCATCTGAGTTAAATTCACCCATTCCAGTCCCTTTTAGTTCGCTGATACCTAGAATGTTGACGTTCACTTTTATCATCTCCGGTTTGATCACTTCCAGTTTGCCTTGATTCATGGAACTGACATTCCAATTTCCTATGTAATATTGCTCTTTACAGCATCAGACCTTGCCTCTATTACCAGTCACACCCATATCTGGATATTAGTTTTGCTTTGTCTTCATCCCTTCTTTCTTTCTGCAGTT
>NW_011396891.1:0-623 GCF_000754665.1 Bison bison bison | reverse complement strand
TGTCATGTGTGGTGAGCCTGGACTGAGAATGGAAACATCAGGCCCCAAGGACAGAAAAGTAACTTTTCTGTCAATGTCTTTATCTTGTTCCAGCTTCAAGATCATGCCTTTCCATAACCAGCGGTAGAATAGTGAACTCAGCATGGAAAAAATCATGATTCAGCAAGTAAAATTAGGCATGAATAAAGACATTAATAATGACATCAGCCTTCATATAGCAAAGCCTTTGTGTTTTTTTTTTTTGTAATGCAGCAAAAATACTGAAAGTGATTTGAGTTCAAAGATGATGCTTCAAAGGCACAGTGCATCCACTGTGTTTTAAGAGCAAATGATATTTTTACAATAATTATTCCATATCTATGGAAGAGTAATTGCTTTTCATGTTAAAGAGATAAGCCCCTAAGTTTTATAATACAAAAATATTGTACATATGCTTTAATGTTTTTAAAGGATTATTACTACCCATTTGGCATTGTATGCTATAACTCAGAGTGTCATGGCACTGTGCTCGTCCGTGAAAATATGGATTGTTTCCTAACCTAGTTGGACAGAGGTAGATAAAGAATAATAATATCCTGCTTTGGGGTTCTTTTATATACATAGTCTGTGATAATTCCTTTTTT
>NW_011396890.1:0-682 GCF_000754665.1 Bison bison bison | reverse complement strand
TCAGAGGACCCCTGAGGTTCCTGCCTCAACTGGAGATCGAGGCCCTTCTTCCAATGCACCAAACCCAGTGGAGTCCCGAGAGGCCCCTCCCACCTCCAGTTTCCCTGACTTCTCAGAGCCACCATGAGAAGCCCGCTGAGGTCAGCTGCACAAGTCGAGGGAAGCCAGGGTTTCCTGCCTCAACCCGAGAAAGACGTCGAGAGACCTTCTTCAACACGTCTCGAGGCCAGATTCCCCTACCATGACTCGAGAGCAATGACGCGCGCCCCGTTGCCACTCACATGGAGACCCGACTTTACTGGCGCCCCACGAGGGGCTCAATGACCTCGCCGTCGTACCTCGTGAGAAACCGCACACTGGGGCCGCCGCTCGAGAACAACCCCGAGACTCCCCCGTCATCGCGAGACGAGGGCCTTCGTCTACTGCATGGCCTAGAGACCAATCTCGCGACCTCTCTCCAAACGCCTCAGGAGGCTTGACTCCCTTTAGTCCACCCAGTGAGCTCCATGAGATACCTGTCGCGACTCGAGAGCAGAGCGGGGTTCTTTCCTTCCACTCGAGATGAATGCCTGTCTCCCGGGTGCATCTGGAATGCAACCCCGAGGTCCCTGTCGCCCCTGGAGAGGAACATTGCCTTCTGGACACAAGCCTAGATGAGGTCTAAGGCCCTGCAGTCATTCGA
>NW_011396889.1:0-508 GCF_000754665.1 Bison bison bison | reverse complement strand
CTCAACACAGGGTTGCTGAAAAACTTAATTTGTAAAAAGGGTGATATTTATGAAGTGCAATTAAGTGAGGTATGCCTGTGTAAAAAAGTTAAAATTAGAACCACTGCCTACAACAGAATATATTGTATAAATGAATAGAAGATTTAAGTATGGGAAAAAAATGACATGAGTTCAAGAAAAACACATAAGTAGGTTTTTTTCACAAATGGGGGAAATATTTCCTAATTATACCTCCAAATCCAGAAGCAAAATGGAAAATGGTTGGTAAATTTGATTGAATAAAAATTCAAAACACTTGTCAAATGCCAAAACACAATAAGCCAAGCTAAAAACTAGGGGAAAAAAATATTTACAAACTTGTAATTTCCCTATTGTATAAACAACTTGTAGAGAGAGATAACAGAGAAGGCAATGGCACCCCACTCCAATACTCTTGCCTGGAAAATCCCATGGATGGAGGAGCCCGGTGGGCTGTAGTCCATGGGGTCGGGAGGATTCGGACACGACT
>NW_011396888.1:0-777 GCF_000754665.1 Bison bison bison | reverse complement strand
GAGAACAACCCCGAGCCGCCCCCCGTTCATCGCGACTTTGAGGGCCTTTCGTCTCCTGTATGGCCTAGAGACCAATCTCTCGACCTCTCTCCAAACGCCTCAGGAGGCTTGACTCCCTTTAGTCCACCCAGTGAGCTCCAAGAGATACCCGTCGCGACTCGAGAGCAGAGCGGGGTTCTTTGCTTCCACTCGAGATGGATGCCTGTCTCCCCGGGTGCGTCTGGAATGCAACCCCGAGATCCTTTTCGCCCCTGGAGAGGAACACTGGCTTCTGGACACAAGCCTAGATGAGGTCTATTGGCCCTGCAGTCACTCGAGAGCAATCCCCAGCTTTCCTTCGCAACTCGAATGGAAGATTGGACTTCCCTGGGCCAACACAAGAGGCATCCTGAATTCGCCGTCGTAACTCGAGAATCCTGCCACAACTCGAGAAAATCCACGTGGTTCCCCCGTCATCGCAAGATGAAGCCCTTTCCCGCTACAGTGTCTCAGGTGAAGTCCCACGTTAGGTGTGGAGGTCGAAACGGTACTTGGCACCCTTGATGCGACCCACAAAGTTCCCCGACATCCCGGTCTCCCTCGAGAGGAACACTGAGGTTTTCCGGCACCACTTCCTCTGAGCCCCTTCTACCCTCCTGATCTGGACAGGAGGGTCGACTCCCCTGCTTTGTCTGGAAGGGGTTCCCGAACTTCCGGTCGCACCTCAGGATGAGGCCGGTCTCACGACGACATTCCAGACGTGGCCTCGTGGGTGGTTCCACATTCCGAAGGACCCCG
>NW_011396887.1:0-576 GCF_000754665.1 Bison bison bison | reverse complement strand
ATGGATTACAAACAAAAAGCCAGAAACCTAGAGGAATGTTCTTCTCTTCTCGTCTCGCTGGAGCTCTTTAATTTTCTAAAGCCTAAGGCAGTGACGTGCAGCCTTTAAATTCCCTTGTCCACCTTGTCAGCAGTGCCTCAGACACCTGTGCATTAAATTAGTGAGATATTGCTTTCAATCTACACTTAGCATTTCCAAGTTTTTATCATCTAGAAAAAGGCACCGATACATCATGACTAAGTTCCAAACAGATGGTTTCAAAGTCTATTTAGCTGGTGCTCCTTTTTTTATGAAGCTAAAGTAAAATTCATTTAGCAAATGCAGCTATCAAAAGATAATTGGGGGGCGGCGGGGGGAGGGGGAAGCAAATGAGCTGACTTAGCAAAAATGAAAATCCTGAGTATTTCACATTGAAACAAGCCAAGGCAGTGATTTAAAGGGGACGATGCACCTTTTCTTTTCACGCTGGCTCCACCCCTCCCACCCTGGTGCTTGTCCAAATACAGTTTAAATGAAGACACAATGGCACTTTACTGTGGGTTAGTGCTACAGGCTGGGGTAAATGGGGAATGTGCT
>NW_011396886.1:0-527 GCF_000754665.1 Bison bison bison | reverse complement strand
ATAAAATGTAGTTTCTTCTGACTGTATTTAGAGCTCAGTCATGGAGCCAACCAGCTCTGATCATAGGGGAGTTTTTGATAAATGCACAATTTATCTAACATCTATTTTAACCTTAAATTTTTTTTTAGGTCTGAGGAATAGTATTTCAGGACCATATTTTAAAGTAATTTTTACTTGTTGAAATGTGGTCAGCTATGTCCAAGGTATTTTCAAAATAGCCCAGCTGTTCAACTGACTGAGCCCCACTGGGGGGGCCTCATCTTGCTAGTTTTGAGATGAGCACTGCTTCTCCCCGATGTGTTTCTGCCTACCGCTAAGAACTTGGGGGAGAAGAGGCCAGGGGAGAAGAAAACAGGACGTGGCAAAGTGGCCCGGGCCGTGCTGTGTTGGTTTTCTTCTTCACCCCAGGACTTTGCGTGGGCGACGAATGCAGTTTCTCTGCATTTCAGCAGGTCATGCATTTTTTCCTCTCCAGGACACTGACCTCTACTGGTTTAACTCTGACTCTTAATCAACAGCTGTTATTT
>NW_011396885.1:0-731 GCF_000754665.1 Bison bison bison | reverse complement strand
GATATCTTATCTTTCTTCTGCACACATCTAGCTCTTACACACATATATCTCTCTTTCTCAGACTACAGGGTTTCAGGGGCAGAGCCCACGTCCATGCTACTTATTATTCTCTTCCAGTATTTGGCACAATGCCTGACACTAAAATACTTTTAAAATATGTGTTTAATTGAAATGCATCCCCTTTGGGTTCTAAGACAGTGGCATGAGGCTGTTGTCTGGATGCTATTTAAAGACCTTCCAGCAATATCAGCTCCGTAAATGACCGTGGCTTATTCATGACCGATGACCAGATTCTCATATTAACCCGGTCATAAACATAAATATAGTGACACATTTGGCTCTTCTAAAAACAAGATATCATACTCTATCTTGGTAGAGTTAGCCAAAGTCCACAGGTTAGTAATTTGAGATTAGAAAAATATGTGAATGCAATGATATCCAGTTGGTTGATAGACTGAATATTCTAGCTCTGACAATAGCCAGAGAAGACTATTCATAGTAAATGGTAGGAAATGGGAGAGAAATGGTGAGACAAGAAAAGTTAGAGAACAAAGAATAAGTGGTTACCAAGTTTTGGCCCTAGAATCTAATTTTGCTCTATATTTAGCAAATATCATTTGTAACACATTTATTAATATATCATTATCAATTGTTTCACGGTACGAGACCAAGGAAATAGGGATGATAGAGCTTTGATATTACTTCCTTTGTTTGCTGTAAAATAAAGAGAT
>NW_011396884.1:0-699 GCF_000754665.1 Bison bison bison | reverse complement strand
TAGGAGTTGCTTACCTGGACTCAGATCCCAGCTCTGACATGCTTTGTTATTTACCTAGGGCAGGTTACTTAATATCGCTCATTCTTTGCCACATCTGTAAAATGAAAAAAATGATTACCTTCCTTATGGGGCATTGTAGAGACTGTCAGTAATGCATATAAGTGCTTAGTAAATAATAGGTCTAAAGTAGGTAGTTACAATTATAGCTATAGCCTGTGCTTGGTAATCAAAACATATCAAGTAAATGATTGTTATCACAAAAGGAGTTTGTGTAGTAGCTTATGTATTATAATGTGTCACTCAAGTTCTTGGAGGGGGAAAACAAAATGGAAGAGAATTGAGAAATGAAAAAAATCAGCTATCATCATGCTGTTTGTTCCCTTCTCTCCTTCCATACACCTGAAAAAAAATGGGGAGAAAAAGCCTTTTTAGAGCATATTGACAAATTATGTTTGCATTGTATGGAAGTATAGTTATGATTCTTTTTTTCCCCTAGTACCTTCTGATTTGCTGGCATTTTATTTACTTGAAAAGCTTTATGATGGCAAAAATGCAAGTTGAGAGGCAGTATGATGTAAAGGTTAAGAACATAATCTTGAGCCAAACTGCCTGACTTGAAATCCTGGCTCTCTCTCTTGCTAGTTATGTATGAATAAGTCCAAGAGCAGATTATTTAATATAGCCTTTCTGTGGCTCAGT
>NW_011396883.1:0-500 GCF_000754665.1 Bison bison bison | reverse complement strand
AAACCGTAAGTGGAGTGATGTTGGTTATTTAGATATGCCAGAGAGAATCCTTTAAGTGCTACCTTCAAGTGAAAAGATCAAAGTTCTCAATTTGATATAAAGAAAAAAAATAGTATGCTGAGGTTGCTAATATCTGTGGTGAATGTGAAGCAGAGAAAAGAAATCTGGGTTAGTTTTGCTGTCAAACTGCAAACTGCAAAAGGTATGGCCACAGAGCATAGTGCATAGTTAGGGTGAAAAAAAATCACTAAATTAGTTCAGTAATATATTTTACATAGAGACTACATTCACAAAACTGTTATAAAAATATGTTGTTATAATTGTTCTATGTTATTATTACACCTTCCCTGGTGGCTCAGATGGTAAAGTGTCTGCTACAATTCAGGAGACCTGGGTTCCATCCCTGGAGAAGGAAATGGCAACCCAATCCAGAATTCTTGCCTGGGAAATCCCATCACAGAGGGGCATAGTAAGCTGCAGTCCATCAGGTCGCAAAGAGT
>NW_011396882.1:0-756 GCF_000754665.1 Bison bison bison | reverse complement strand
ACAAAACACAGACTTGGCAACTTTGTTATTGCATTTAAAAATTAGCTTGAGGTAATTATTTCCAGTTTTTTAATATGAATTTTCATATTGGAAAAGACCCTGATGCTGGGAAAGATTGAAGTCAGGAAGAGAGTAGATGACAGAGGATGAGATGGTTGGACGGCATCACCAACTCAGTGGACATGAGTTTTGAGCAGATGCTTAGCAGAAGTCGAGTTCCATTTTCCTTATGGCTAATCCACTGCTATAACACGTATAGCACTTCTGGTTTTGAACACTGAATGTGTTTGCATTATAGATGGATTTAGAGTGTGTGGCTGTTGTGTGTGGTTCAGAATTCTGAGTAGTCCTTTCAGGGATCACCCAAAAGCTCAGACAAAGCGTGAGCCCTTCACGTGGACTGTGCTGTGCGTCAGAAAGATAATACGAGCCACCTACACAATCTAAATTTCCTAAAACCAACGGGCTACTCAACGTCCTTCTTTCACCACGAGTCTTGAAATCCTCTGTGTGATTTCCACATCGGGCTTTGCACCAGCCTGTCTCACGTGCTCAGGGGCTGCACGAGGCGAGTGACTGCCGTGGCCGACAGCACAGAACTTCCAGGTTGAGTTGAGTGACTCAGAAACTTGGCCCGTTTGACTTGTTTTACCCCATGAGCAAGTGAAGTGGGCTGTAGAGGAATGAATGTGAGGAATGCAGGTGAGCTCCATGGAGACAGTTTAAAGCAGTGAGAGGAGGGAGGGCAATAGAGTG
>NW_011396881.1:0-572 GCF_000754665.1 Bison bison bison | reverse complement strand
GACAAAGTTGGTTTCCAAGGAAACTTGATTCCTTGGAACCCGGAAAGCTGGTTCTTTTCATATGCAATGCCAACCAGGAGCTCCTTCCCAAAGCCTGCCTGGCCGCCAGCCCCACCCCCCACTCCCCAGAAAAAAAACGGCTCAAAGAAATCTTTTCCATCTCAGGCGGAAAACTGGAAGATGTCTTGTCTTGTCTGTCTGGATTGATGTCTGTGTCAGTGTGAGCCTTGTGATTTTTGATAATAGTGCTCAAGTTCTGAGTTCTTATTTCAATGGTCTCAAGACAAGGCAGCCCTTGCAAACCACTGCTTCCAATACAGAAACTTTGACCTCAGGGAATGTCAGAGTCCCGTGAACTGGGAACTAGTCAATATTAAATATCTAGTAGTTTGTTTTTGCTCCTCTACTGTAGACATGTCTAAGAGTCATCAACATGAAGCACAAAATGTTCATAGTGCCTCGGTTTGTTCTAAGGTAAAAATTGCTATATCGTTATATCTGTCACAAGCTTGTCAACAAGAAAGTACCTCGAAAGAACAGGAACAAAACGAAAAATTAAATGTGATATGAGC
>NW_011396880.1:0-670 GCF_000754665.1 Bison bison bison | reverse complement strand
CTGAGATTATCATATGGTTTTTATCTTTCAGTTTGTTAATATGGTGTATCTCATTGATTGATTTGCATATATTGAAGAATCCTTGCATTCCTGGAATAAACCCAACTTCATCATGGTGTATGAGCTTTTTAATGTGTTGTTGAATTTTGTTTGCTAAAATTTTGTTGAGGATTTTTGCATCTATGTTCATCAGTGATATTGGCCGGTAGCTTGCTTTTTGTATGTTGTCTTTGGTTTTGGTATCAGGGTGATGGTGGCCTCATAGAATGAGTTTGAAAGTGCTCCTTTCTCCACAATTTTTTAAAAGAGCTTTAGAAGGATAGGCATTAGCTCTTCACTAAATGTTTAATAGAATTCTCCTGTAAAGCCATCTGATCCTGGGTCTTTTTTTTTTTGGATTTTTGATCACAGACTCAATTTCAGTCCTAGTAATTGTGTTGTTCATAATTTGTATTTCTTCCTGGTTCAGTCTTGGAAGATTGAACTTTTCTAAGAATCTGCCCATTTCTTCCAGGTTATCCATTTTATTGCCATATAGTTGTTCATAATAGTCTCCTAATCCTTTGTATTTCTCCACTGCCTGTTGTAACCTCTCCTTTTTCATTTCTAATTTTGTTGATTTGATTCTTCTCCCTTTTTTCTTGATGAGTCTGGCTAAAGGTTTGTCAAT
>NW_011396879.1:0-678 GCF_000754665.1 Bison bison bison | reverse complement strand
AAGACAAAAAGAAAGACCATGAGAAAATACTTGAGGAGATAATTGTTGAAAACTTCCCTAAACTGGGGAAGGAAATAATCACCCAAGTCCAAGAAACCCAGAGAATCCCAAACAGGATAAACCCAAGGCGAAACACTCCAAGACACATATTACTCAAATTAACAAAGATCAAACACAAAGAACAAATATTAAAAGCAGCAAGGGAAAACAACAAATAACACACAAGGGAATTCCCATAAGGATAACAGCTGATCTTTCAATAGAAACCTTCAAGCCAGGAGGGAATGGCAAGACATACTTAAAATGATGAAAGAAAATAACCTACAGCCCAGATTATTGTACCCAGCAAGGATTTCATTCAAGTATGAAGGAGAAATCAAAAGCTTCTCAGACAAGCAAAAGCTGAGAGAATTCTGCACCACCAAACCAGCTCTACAACAAATACTAAAGGATATTCTCTAGACAGGAAACACAAAAATGGTGTATAAATTCGAACCCCAAACAATAAAGTAAATGGCAACGGGATCATACTTATCAGTAATTACCTTAAACGTAAATGGGTTGAATGCCCCAACCAAAAGACAAAGACTGGCTGAATGGATACAAAAACAAGACCCCTACATATGTTGTCTACAGGAGACCCACCTCAAAACAGGGGACACATACAGACTGAAAGTG
>NW_011396878.1:0-707 GCF_000754665.1 Bison bison bison | reverse complement strand
GATTCATGGGGTCACAAAAAGTTGGACACGACTGAGCGACTGATCTGATCTGATCTGATCTTGATATCTGGTCTCCCCAAGAATCTGATCAAACTTCCTCACTGCCCACTATTAGTATCCAGTTCATCTGGGCTGCCCTCAGCAAAAAATCTACTAGTTTGGTTCAGCCAAGATCCTTTGCAGACCTGATTCCTCCTCATAGGAAATTACCAGCCAAGAAACACACTGCTTCTGAATTGTGAGTCCCTATCACCTGTATCTGTTGAAGTTGGATGACCTGAGATGCTAGGGTATCCTTATCTGTATTATCATTGTCCTAAATAAAATTTGATGTAGCCACTTACACCTGTGTCTATTTCTTATTTTCCTTGGAAACAACTCCCTCAGCTGATTACTGCTCAGGCAGGAAGCATTCTACAGGTATCCCCCAGATTTCCACATACTCAAGGATGACCAGTTTGGAGTCTGACCAGATTTTTAGCTTCCATATCAGGCCTCGAGTTATTTTCAGAAAATTCATTTCAACTTTAAAACATTCTTCTTTTTGATCCCATAGTAACTGTGATCCCAGAGGAACATCAGCACCTTGAATTTTGAAATTTCCACATTTCCACTAACATCACAGCCTTTTCCAACACTTATGTGATCTGACAATTGGAGGAGTCCTTCTCATCCCTTCAGCTATGACAGGAATGGGCGAATTTAAT
>NW_011396877.1:0-663 GCF_000754665.1 Bison bison bison | reverse complement strand
AAATGAAGTATGACTCTGTTTCCACTGTTTTCCCATCTATTTCCCATGAAGTGATGGAAACCGATGCCATGATCTTAGTTTTCTGAATGTTGGCCTTTAAGTCAACTTTTTGAGGTATGACCTAAATCCAATCCTTTATGATTATATAGTAGAAGTGAGAAATAAATTTAAGGGACTAGATCGGATAGAGTGCATGATGAACTATGGACAGAGGTTTGTGACATTTTACAGGAGACAGGTATCACGACTATCCTCATGGAAAAGAAATGCGAAACAGCAAAATAGGTGTCTGTGGAGGCCTTAAAAATAGCTGTGAAAGGAAGAGAAGTGAAAAAGAAAGGAGAAAAGGAGTGATATAAGCATCTGAATGCAGTGTTCTCAAGAGTAGCAAGGAGAGATAAGAAAGCCTTCCTCAGCGATCAATGCAAAGAAATAGAGGAAAGCAAAAGAATGGGAAAGACCATCCCCTCAAGAAAATTAGCGATACTGAAGGAACATTTCATGCAAAGATGGGTTCTATAGAGGACAGAAATTTTACGGACCTAAAAGACTCAGAAAATATTAAGAAAAGTGGCAGGAATACAGACTAGAACTGTACAAAATAGATCTTCAAGACCCAGATATTCACGATGGTGTGATCGCTCACCTAGAGCCAGACATCCC
>NW_011396876.1:0-780 GCF_000754665.1 Bison bison bison | reverse complement strand
GAATCTGATGATCTCTGAATGGCCTTTTGGAGTCTTTCTTTTTTGTTTCTTAAAGAATAGTGTACATTTGCAGCCAAATAGCTGCAAATAGCTTCCCTCTTACAGAATCTAAGCAGTTTAACAGCCTTCTTTCATTTCGTCCTGTTTCAGTATCCCTAATTGGCAGTGTTTCTGCTAATAAAATCCTATATCTATTCCTGGTTTTTGCTGAGGTGGTGGATAATTTTGTGATTCTAATCCCTACTAGTCTTATTTTCAAAGGTTGTATAGCCATGCCCTCTATTTTTTCTTTAGAAAAAGCTTACTTTTGTATGTGTGTGTGTGTGTAAAAATGTAGAGACTGAAAATTTTCTAAGTATTGAAGTGCTGCTTCCTTTTTGCTCAACAATTCCTTCTTCAGTTCAGCTCCCTCTTCTTGCATTTTATTAGAAGCAGTCAGGAGGAACCACACTGGTCCTTTAACAGTTTGCTGAGCAACCTCTACAGCTAAAACCCACTTTTTGGGTATTCCATTTTATTTTATTATAAAAATCAATTTTTATAGTTGCTATATGTTGTCAGTGTCTGATATAGTAATTCATAATTTGTAAAGGTTATATTCCAAATATAACCTTTATAGTTATAGTTTATAGTTATCATAAAATATTTGCTGTTATTTCCTTGTTGTACAATATCCTTGTAGCTGATTTTATACTTAATAGCTTGTACCTCTTAATTCCCTATTCTTATCATGCCCTTCCCCTCTTCCCTCTCCCAGTTTGTAACCACTATTTGTTCTCT
>NW_011396875.1:0-826 GCF_000754665.1 Bison bison bison | reverse complement strand
CCCGCCGCAACTCGAGAAAAACCACGTGGTTCCCCCGTCATCGCAAGATGAAGCCCTTTCCCGCTACAGCGTCTCAGGAGAAGTCCCACGTTAGGAATTGGAGGTCGAAACGGTACTTGGCACCCTTGATGCGCCCCCACAAAGTTCCCCGGCATCCCGGTCTCCCTGGAGAGGAACACCGAGGTTTTCCGGCACCACTTCCTCTGAGCCCCTTCTACCCTCCTGATCTCCACAGGAGGGTCGACTCCCCTGCTTTGTCTGGAAGGGGTTCCCGACCTTCCGGTCGCACCTCAGGATGAGGCCGGTCTCACGACGACATTCCAGACGTGGCCTCGTGGGTGCTTCCACATTGCGAAGCACCCCGATTTCCCGGTCCCCTCTTGGTAAGAACCCGATGCCCGGACACCTCTCCGAACTCCACCCTGTGAATGAAGTCAACACGAAGGGGCAGTGACTCGCCCGTGCATCATCCGGAAAAGCCCCCCAGGTTCCAAATACCGCTCGACAAGTGGCCTCTCTCCCTGGGGACACCTCGAGAGGCAAGCGGAGTTCCATGACTCAACCCAAGACGAGGCCTGACTCTCCTGTCCCCAGTCTGCAGGGACCCTGCGATCGGAGTCTGAAATCAGAGGAACCCTGAGGTTCCTGCCTCAACTGGAGATGAGGCCCTCTTCCAATGCACCAAACCCCGTGGAGTCCCGAGAGGCCCACCCCCCCACCTCCACTTTCCCTGACTTCTTAGAGCCACCATGAGAAGCCCCCTGAGGTCACCTGCACAAGTCGAGGGAAGCCAGGGTTTCCTGCCTCAACCCGAGAAAGACCTCGA
>NW_011396874.1:0-648 GCF_000754665.1 Bison bison bison | reverse complement strand
TGTCGTACCTCGTGAGAAACCGCCCCCTGGGGCCGCCGCTCGAGAACCACCCCGAGACTCCCCCGTCATCGCGGAGATGAGGGCCTTCGTCTCCTGCATGGCCTAGAGGCCAGCCTCGCGACCTCTCTCCAAACGCCTCAGGAGGCTTGACTCCCTTTAGTCCACCCAGTGAGCTCCAAGAGATACCCGTCGCGACTCGAGAGCAGAGCGGGGTTCTTTGCTTCCACTCGAGATGAATGCCTGTCTCCCCGGGTGCGTCTGGAATGCAACCCCGAGATCATGGTCGCCCCTGCGGAGGTACATTGGCTTCTGGACACAAGCCTAGATGAGGTGTTTTGGCCCTGCAGTCACTCGAGAGCAATCCCCAGCTTTCCTTCCCAACTCGAATGGAAGATTGGACTTCCCTGGGCCAACACAAGAGACATACCGAATTGCCCGTCGTAACTCGAGAATCCCGCCGCAACTCGAGAAAAACCACGTGGTTCCGCGTCATCGCAAGATGAAGCCCTTTCCCGCTACAGCGTCTCAGGAGAAGTCCCACGTTAGGAATTGGAGGTCGAAACGGTACTTGGCACCCTTGATGCGCCACCACAAAGTTCCCCGGCATCCCGGTCTCCCTGGAGAGGAACACCGAGGATTTCCGGCACC
>NW_011396873.1:0-657 GCF_000754665.1 Bison bison bison | reverse complement strand
GGGGAGTCATCTGGTCGACCGGGGGAAGGGGAGCAGGGGGAGGGGGCGCGCGATGGCCAAAGTGGGGGCGCGGACACCCTCCAAGGGAGAGGGAGCTGGCCGGGGGCGCCCTCTCCCGCTTCGCCCACACGGCTAGGGGTACCGGTCCGTCGGAGTCTCCGAACGGGGATTTGGCTTCGATGAGCATCAAGAAACAAGAAGGAAGAACCGTCAGCGAGGCGCCTCCAACGAGACGAGCGGGCCCCGACCAGGGACCGCGCCCGGGCGGGACCCAGACCGTCCTAGATGGGGCACCCAGGACGGCCCGAGCCGGTCCCCACCTCCTGACCGGGATTCAGGGAGGTGGGGAGGGTGAGACAAAGTCGCATCCGACGACCGAGACCCACGAAGGCACGCTGAAGGGTCGGGCGCGCCCTCCCGGCCACCCGCGGAAGCAGGGTCCGGTCCATCCACGTCTCCGGACCCATCGGGACTTTGAAAAAGAACAGCATGTGTGCCAGGAGACGCCTCGGGCGACCGGACCCCACGGGTTGGGTGGGGGGGCGGCCGCACACGCGCCCGCCTCTCCCCGTCAACCCTCACGACTCCGGCGGGCGGGTCCCCACCTCCGGAGCGGGGCCGAGGGCGAAGCAAACGCTCCTGAGGGCGGCCCAGGAG
>NW_011396872.1:0-646 GCF_000754665.1 Bison bison bison | reverse complement strand
GAAGACAGAAGATACTAAGAAGAGGTGGCAAGAATACACAGAAGAACTAGTACAAAAAAGATCTTCACGACCTAGATAATCACGATGGTATGATCACTCACCTAGAGCCAGACATCCTGGAATGTGAAGTCAAGTGGGCCTTAGAAAGCATCACTATGAACAAAGCGAGTGGAGGTGATGGAATTCCAGTTGAGCTCTTTCAAATCCTGAAAGATGATGCTGTGAAAGTGCTGCACTCAATATGCCACCAAATTTGGAAAACTCAGCAGTGGTCACAGGACTGGAAAAAGTCAGTTTTCATTCCAATCCCAAAGAAAGGCAATGCCAAAGAGTGCTCAGGCTACCACACAATTGCACTCGTCTCACATGCTAGTAAAGTAATGCTCAAAATTCTCCAAGCCAGGCTTCAGCAATACGTGAACCGTGAACTTCCTGATATTCAGGCTGGTTTTAGAAAAGGCAGAGGAACCAAAGATCAAATTGCCAACATCCGCTGGATCATTGAAAAAGCAAGAGAGTTCCAGAAAAACATCTATTTCTGCTTTATTGACTATGCCAAAACCTTTGACTGTGTGGCTCACAATAAACTGTGGAAAATTCTTCAAGAGATGGGAATACCAGCCCACCTGACCTGCCTCTTGAGAAA
>NW_011396871.1:0-901 GCF_000754665.1 Bison bison bison | reverse complement strand
GCGAGGTCAGTGAGCCTCTCGTGGGGCGCCAGGGAAGTCGGGTCTCCATGCGAGTGGCGAGGGGGAGCGCGTCATTGCTCTCGAGTCATGGTAGGGGAATCTGGCCTCGAGACGTGTTGAAGAAGGTCTCTCGAGGTCTTTCTCGGGTTGAGGCAGGAAACCCTGGCTTCCCTCGACTTGTGCAGGTGACCTCAGGGGGCTTCTCATGGTGGCTCTGAGAAGTCAGGGAAACTGGAGGTGGGAGGGGCTTCTCGGGACTCCACGGGGTTTGGTGCATTGGAAGAGGGCCTCATATCCAGTTGAGGCAGGAAGCTCAGGGTTCCTCTGATTTCAGACTCCGATCGCAGGGTCCCTGCAGACTGGGGACGGAGAGTCAGGCCTCGTCTTGGGTTGAGGCATGGAACTCCGCTTGCCTCTCGAGGTGTCCCCGGGGAGGGAGGCCACTTGTCGAGCTATATTTGGAACCTGGGGGTTTTTCCGGACGATGCACGGGCGAGTCACGGCCCCTTCGTGTTGACTTCATTCACAGGGTGGAGTTCGGAGAGGTGTCCGGGCATCGGGTTCTTACCAAGAGGGGACCGGGAAATCGGGGTGCTTCGCAATGTGGAACCACCCACGAGGCCACGTCTGGAATGTCGTCGTGAGACCGGCCTCATCCTGAGGTGCGACCGGAAGGTCGGGAACCCCTTCCAGACAAAGCAGGGGAGTCGACCCTCCTGTCGAGATCAGGAGGGTAGAAGGGGCTCAGAGGAAGTGGTGCCGGAAAACCTCGGGGTTCCTCTCCAGGGAGACCGGGATGCCGGGGAACTTTGTGGGGCGCATCAAGGGTGCCAAGGACCGTTTCGACCTCCAATTCCTAACGTGGGACTTCTCCTGAGACGATGTAGCGGGAAAGGGCTTC
>NW_011396870.1:0-700 GCF_000754665.1 Bison bison bison | reverse complement strand
CAACTAAACAGAAAATTAACAAGGAAACACAAACTTTAAATGATACAATAGACCAGTTAGACCTAATTGATATCTATAGGACATTTCATCCCAAAACAATGAATTTCACCTTTTTCTCAAGCACACATGGAACCTTCTTCAGGATAGATCACATCCTGGGCCATAAAGCTAGCCTTGGTAAATTCAAAAAAACAGAAATCATTCCAAGCATTTTTTCTGACCACAATGCAGTAAGATTAGATCTCAATTATAGGAGAAAACTATTAAAAATTCCAACATATGGAGGCTGAACAACACGCTGCTGAATAACCAACAAATCACAGAAGAAATCAAAAAAGAAATAAAAATTTGCATAGAAACGAATGAAAATGAAAACACAACAACCCAAAACCGGTGGGACACGGTAAAAGCAGTTCTAAGGGGAAAGTTCAGAGCAATACAGGCACACCTCAAGAAACAAGAAAAAAGTCAAATAAATAACCTAACTCTACACCTAAAGCAACTAGAAAAGGAAGAAATGAAGAACCCCAGGGTTAGTAGAAGGAAAGAAATCTTAAAAATTAGAGCAGAAATAAATGCAAAAGAAACAAAAGAGACCATAGCAAAAATCAACAAAACCAAAAGCTGGTTCTTTGAAAGGATAAATAAATTGACAAACCATTAGCCAGACTCATCAAGAAACAAAGGGAGAAAAATCAAA
>NW_011396869.1:0-796 GCF_000754665.1 Bison bison bison | reverse complement strand
ACTGCATGGCCTTGGTCACCTGTGTGCAAGCCACTGACTAGTATAGATTTTTTCTCATTGTAGAATATGATTCAAATAGGGACAATGAACTGTGTCTGATGTTTGCTGGGGGCTTCTGGAAGAGACATTTATATGCTCTTCTCAGAGAGCTAAAGGAAAGATGCATGTTCTGCCACTGGATGTCACCAAGAAAATGAGGATCACTGGGAATTGTTGGCAAGCATCTTACAATCTTGAGAAGAAATAGTTTTGCCACAGAGGAATAGAAGTTAGGTAGAAAACTAGTTCACTAATGACATAACTGAATTACCAGTTATCTGAACTTTGATATACCTCTACTTATCTCCCCCCAAATCTGCTTCATTTAGGATCATTACAATAGGAAATAAATTCCATGTTTTGTGTGTCATATTAGATTTTTCTGTTACTTGCAAAACAAATATTCCTAATAGTGCAACTTATCAAGGCTCAAATTACATGAGCTGAGTCAGGGGCAGGGCAGTAGTTACTAGAAGAATTTTGGACTGTCAATAAAAATAACTCCCAGCACAATTTATATATTAACCACGACCAAACCGTGCTCTTTTTCATTTCTGCTTCCTTCTCAATTTTAAAGACATTCTAATGATTTATAAAATTAATTAAATGACTTTTTAAAAACTAGAATTCTGTTTTGAGAGGATCTGGGAAAACAGTGATCAAATTGGAATGTCTTATTTTCTATTCACTCCTACTTTGAATCCATTTACCTGTGTTAAGCCAAGCAGCAGCTGGTGATGGTGAGCCATTGAGTATA
>NW_011396868.1:0-818 GCF_000754665.1 Bison bison bison | reverse complement strand
TTGGAAAAACCCCAGGTTCCAAATACAGCTCGACAAGCGGCCTCTCTCCCCGGGGACATCTCGAGAGGCAAGCGGAGTTCCATGCCTCAACCCAAGACGAGGCCTGACTCTCCTGTCCCCAGTCTGCAGGGACCCTGCGATCGGAGTCTGAAATCAGAGGTACCCTGCGGTTCCTGCCTCAACTGGAGATGAGGCCCTCTTCCAATGCACCAAACCCAGTGGGGTCCCGAGAGGCCCCTCCCACCTCCAGTTTCCCTGGCTTCTCAGAGCCACCATGAGAAGCTCCCTGAGGTCACCTGCACAAGTCGAGGGAACCCAGGGTTTTCCTGCCTCAACCCGAGAAAGACCTCGAGAGACCTTCTTCAACGCGTCTCGAGGCCAGATTCCCCTACCATGGCTCGGGAGCAATGACACACTCCCCCTCGCCACTCGCATGGAGACCCGACTTCCCTGGCGCCCCACGAGAGGCTCACTGACTTCGCCGTCGTACCTCGTGAGAAACCGCACACTGGGGCCGCCGCTCGAGAACAACCCCGAGATTCCCCCGTCATCGAGAGATGAGGGCCTTCGTCTCCTGCATGGCCTGGAGACCAATCTCGCGACCTCTCTCCAAACGCCTCAGGAGGCTTGACTCTTTGAGTCCACCCAGTGAGCTCCAAGAGATACCCGTCGCGATTCGAGAGCAGAGCGGGGTTATTTGCTTCCACTCGAGATGAATGCCTGTCTCCCCGGGTGCGTCTGGAATGCAACCCCGAGATCCCTGTCGCTCCTGGAGAGGAACACTGGCTTCTGGACACAAGCCTAGATGAGGTCTCTTG
>NW_011396867.1:0-512 GCF_000754665.1 Bison bison bison | reverse complement strand
CGCCGTTCTCGGCCGCTTGTCCTCCTTCTCGTTCTTCTTCTTCTTCAGCTTCCTGGTGCGGGGACCTGCAGCATCGGAGGTGGGGACAAGGGACAGAGGGCAGGGGGGAGAGGGCAGAGGAAGAATTGCGTGAGAATTGCGGAGCGGAGCTGGAGCATCTCGCCCCGGGCTTCTGGGGCGATAGCAGAGGCCGTGCAGCTCCTCCCGCCCACGAGCCCCTAGATCAATCTGCTGGCTACTGGGGTCGCTGGGTTCCCCTCTGGGAATCCTCTGGGATGCCAGAAGGGTCACAGAGGAAAACTGGCTTGCCCAAGTTGTGTATGCACCTCACACCTCAATTCAGAACAGACCCAGCCGTGATAGGTTTAAATCATAGAGTCCAAGATGGAAAGATATTTGGAGCCCTATCAGGCCCAACCCAGAGTTGGAGGTCAGGAGCCTGCTGTCTTCACAGACTTGGCATAAAAAGAGGCTCAACAGTGGAGTCATGAAGACTGGGATAGGACTGCCCT
>NW_011396866.1:0-569 GCF_000754665.1 Bison bison bison | reverse complement strand
CCGCAGGAAACACAGAGGCTCTGCAGATAGTATATGAATTTCAATCTATCTGGGGAAAAATCTCCATAAACAACTGTACTTCTGGTGTCTTCTGTAATAAAGACATATCACATATGCTTCAAATGCATAATTTCTATGATCACAGGCCTTCACTGATGCTGTTCCTGCCTGAAACATCTTAATCATCCTACTTGTATGCCAGGATCCTCATCTGCCCCCGTTCCCTCCACAGAGCCTTCTGACCACTTGGGTAAGACTGTTTCCATCTGCATTCACTGAAACTATCTCTGATCTGTTTTGGATGTGAACTGCCTTGCGTGTGACTTAATTGCTTTAGAGGATTGTATTCTGGACAGCAGAAATGTTATATTTCTATGCCTTATAGAGCAAAGAGCTTGTAACACATTCTGATGCTTTTAAATGGTTAAAATTCTTTGACCCGCCTCATTTTAAGAGGTGATGCCTAATACCCTTACCCTTGCATATGGGCTGTACTTTGCCACTTGCTTCTATTAAACAGAATAAAGCTGAAGTGATGGTGTGCAGTATCAGAGACCAGATACCAGAAG
>NW_011396865.1:0-551 GCF_000754665.1 Bison bison bison | reverse complement strand
CAGTAGGGAAAGTAAACAAATAATAAATAGTAGAAAAATAATAAATAGGTTAAAAAATGAAAAAGAGAGAGAGAGAGAGAAAAGGAAACTCCACAGAATTTCAAAAGCTGTATATAGAGACAGAGATTCAAAACAGCAATACAAATGTGACCGAAGAAAAATGAGGCTCAAAAGCTTCATTAGATTTCATAGTGCCAATGAAATTGGCAACTACACCGTGGGCGAGGGGAAGGAATTGAAACCAACCACACAAACCAAAATCCTAAAGAATCTACAGAGCAAGTCAAAACATGAGAATAATACAGGTTTTTCTTTAGTCATTGCTCTCAGAGTCCTTTCACCCGCTAAAATTGCAGTCCACCTCACCTCCCTAGGATGCCCTCCAAAACTGTGCTGAACTCTGAACCTGATTTGGGGGAGCTTATTCTAATCCGGTCCTACTCCTATACGTTTTTTGTCTCCAATGTTCACAACTATCGGAACTAGGACGTTTCCTTTTGTGGCAGTTATCAGTGTCTTTTTATATATTATTCAGTTCAGTTCAGTCGCTC
>NW_011396864.1:0-637 GCF_000754665.1 Bison bison bison | reverse complement strand
GAATAGGGATATGCTTCCACACCGCTCTGAATTTCCCCCACGGGAGTCTTATTATTGATTATAATGGCTACCTATTTGCTTGTGCATCTCACCAACAGAAGGGGAACTTCCCAAAAGGGAAGACTTGATCCCATCACAATTATAACCCAGAGTCTCACATATCACTGGTTCACATACAGTTGAACAGTCTCAGAGTCAGTGTTGGTTGAATATTTACAGATGATAAACCTGAGGTATAAAAAGGTTAAGCAATTTGCCCAAGGTGACAAAGCTAGAAAATAGAGATAGGATATGTCCCAAAGCAAGCAGTCTATCAAAAAATGAAAAGACAACCCACAGAATGGGAGAAAACATTTGCAAACAAAGCAATCAACAAAAGATTAATCTCTAAAATTTACAAACTGCTCATGTAGCTCAATATCAAAAAACCAACAACCCAATCAAAAAAATAAGTGGAAGATTTAAATAGACATTTCTCCAAAGAAGTCATATAGATGGACAAAAAGCACATGAAAAGATGCTCAGCATCACTAATTATTAGAGAAATGCAAATCAAAACAACAATGAGATATCACCTCACACCGGTCAGAATGGCCATCATCAACGAGTCTACAAATGGTAAATGCCGGAGAGGCAA
>NW_011396863.1:4612-5047 GCF_000754665.1 Bison bison bison | reverse complement strand
TTCTCACGAGGTACGACGGCGAGGTCAGTGAGCCTCTCGTGGGGCGCCAGGGAAGTCGGGTCTCCATGCGAGTGGCGAGGGGGAGCGCGTCATTGCTCTCGAGTCATGGTAGGGGAACCTGGCCTCGAGACGTGTTGAAGAAGGTCTCTCGAGGTCTTTCTCGGGTTGAGGCAGGAAACCCTGGCTTCCCTCGACTTGTGCAGGTGACCTCATGGGGCTTCCCATGGAGGCTCTGAGAAGTCAGGGGAACTGGAGGCGGGAGGGTGGCCTCTCGGGACTCCACGGGGTTTGGTGCATTGGAAGAGGGCCTCATCTCCAGTTGAGGCAGGAACCTCAGGGTTCCTCTGATTTCAGACTCCGATCGCAGGGTCCCTGCAGACTGGGGACAGGAGAGTCAGGCCTCGTCTTGGGTTGAGGCATGGAACTCCGCTTGCC
>NW_011396863.1:0-544 GCF_000754665.1 Bison bison bison | reverse complement strand
TCATGGTGGCGTCTGAGAAGTCAGGGGAACTGGAGGTGGGAGGGGGGCCTCTCGGGACTCCACGGGGTTTGGTGCATTGGAAGAGGGCCTCATCTCCAGTTGAGGCAGGAACCTCAGGGTTCCTCTGGTTTCAGACTCCGATCGCAGGGTCCCTGCAGACTGGGGACAGGAGAGTCAGGCCTCGTCTTGGGTTGAGGCATGGAACTCCGCCTGCATCTCGAGGTGTCCCCGGGGAGAGAGGCCACTTATGGAGCGGTATTTGGAACCTGGGGGTCTTTTCCGGACGATGCACGGGCGAGTCACTGCCCCTTCGTGTTGACTTCATTCACAGGGTGGAGTTCGGAGAGGTGTCCGGGCATCGGGTTCTTACCAAGAGGGACCGGGAAATCAGGGTGCTTCGCAATGTGGAAGCACCCACGAGGCCACGTCTGGAATGTCGTCGTGAGACCGGCCTCATCCTGAGGTGCGACCGGAAGGTCAGGAACCCCTTCCAGACAAAGCAGGGGAGTCGAACCTCCTGTGGAGATCAGGAGGGTAGAAGGGG
>NW_011396862.1:0-599 GCF_000754665.1 Bison bison bison | reverse complement strand
AAAAAGTGGGTAGATAAGTAGAGTAAGATATGACTATTATTCTAAATAAGCTATAGCCAGAGGTATTATAAAAGCCGCATCTGGAGGATTCCCAGGCGATCTGGTTGTGAGGACTCAATGCTTTCACTATGGGGGCCCGAGTTCAATCCCAGATATGGGAACTAAGATCCTGAAAGCCATTTAGAGAGGCCAGAAGAAAAAAAGAGTAGCATATGTTACCATGGAGCATCTTTTAACTCAAGGTCAGTTTTTCAAAAAGCTCTGACCTGCTTTATGGTTTGAAAAAATAATTCTCACTGGCCTTGGGCAGTTATAGCCTTTATTGTACCTCAGCTGCTAAGCTTACATGAGGAACTTAAAGTAGCCATCCTTTCTTTATTGCAAAATAGTAGAATCCTGCATAAATTGTTCAGTTCTAAAGCATAAGACTAGAGAAGTAGTAGTGCTATTTTTTTTTTACATTTTTGTTTTCAAATTAAATGAATAGATTCAACATGCTTTTTAAAACTTCATTTTAAGCTTTTGTTTTCTTTAAAATATCTCTGGAATTAGTGTGTGTGTGCATATGTGTTACATACTACTAAGGAAATACTATTTCT
>NW_011396861.1:0-686 GCF_000754665.1 Bison bison bison | reverse complement strand
GTCCAGAAGCCAATGTTCCTCTCCAGGGGCGACCGGGATCTCGGGGTTGCATTGCAGACGCACCCGGGGAGACAGGCATTCATCTCGAGTGGAAGCAAAGAACCCCGCTCTGCTCTCGAGTCGCGACAGGTATCTCTTGGAGCTCACTGGGTGGACTAAAGGGAGTCAAGCCTCCTGAGGCGTTTGGAGAGAAGTCGCGAGGTTGGCCTCTAGGCCATGCAGGAGACGAAGGCCCTCATCTCCGCGAGTGACGGGGGAGTCGTCGGGGTGGTTCTCGAGCGGCGGCCCCAGGGTGCGGTTTCTCACGAGGTACGACGGCGAGGTCAGTGAGCCTCTCGTGGGGCGCCAGGGAAGTCGGGTCTCCATGCGAGTGGCGAGGGGGAGCGCGTCATTGCTCTCGAGTCATGGTAGGGGAACCTGGCCTCGAGACGTGTTGAAGAAGGTCTCTCGAGGTCTTTCTCGGGTTGAGGCAGGAAACCCTGGCTTCCCTCGACTTGTGCAGGTGACCTCAGGGGGCTTCTCATGGTGGCTCTGAGAAGTCAGGGAAACTGGAGGTGTGGGGGGTGGGCCTCTCGGGACTCCACGGGGTTTGGTGCATTGGAAGAGGGCCTCATCTCCAGTTGAGGCAGGAACCTCAGGGTTCCTGTGATTTCAGACTCCGATCGCAGGGTCCCTGCAGACTGGGG
>NW_011396860.1:0-608 GCF_000754665.1 Bison bison bison | reverse complement strand
GCCTCGTGGGTGGTTCCACATTCCGAAGGACCCCGATTTCCCGGTCCCCTCTTGATAAGAACCCGATGCCCGGACACCTCTTCGAACTCCACCCTGTGAATGAAGTCAACACGAAGGGGCAGTGACTCGCCCGTGCATCGTCGGGAAAAGACCCCCAGGTTCCAAATACCGCTCGACAAGTGGCCTGTCTCCCCGGGAACACCTCGATAGGCAAGCGGAGTTCCATGCCTCAACCCAAGACGAGGCCTGACTCTCCTGTCCCAAGTCTGCAGGGACCTTGCGATCGGAGTCTGAAATCCGAGGATCCCTGAGGATCCTGCCTCAACTGGAGATGAGGCCCTCTTCCAATGCACCAAACCCAGTGGAGTGCCGAGAGGCCCCTCCCACCTCCAGTTTCCCTGACTTCTCAGAGCCACCATGAGGAGCCCCCTGAGGTCACCTGCGCAAGTCAAGGGAAGCCAGGGTTTCTGCCTCAACCCGAGAAAGACCTCGAGAGACCTTCTTCAACACGTCTCGAGGCCAGATTCCACTACTATGACTTGAGAGCAATGACGCGCTCCCCCTCGCCATTCGCATGGAGACCCGACTTCCTTAGCGCCCCACGAGAG
>NW_011396859.1:0-659 GCF_000754665.1 Bison bison bison | reverse complement strand
CTACAACCATGGCAGAAAGCTATCTCACTGATTTATTCAATAAAATGTTCTGAATTCTTCCCATGTGCCAATGCCTGTGAGAATTGAATGATATATCAAAAATAGACTTATTCCTTGAAGTCCTTAGAGTCTGCATGCATCCTCAATCGATTCAGTCATGTCTGACTCTTTGCAATCCCATAGACTGTAGCCCGCCAGGCTCCTATTGTCCATGGGATTCTCCAGACAAGAATACTGGAGTGGGTTGCCATGCCCTCCTCCAGGGAATCTTCCCCACCCAGGAACTGAACCCACATCTCCTGTGTCTTCTGCACTGCAGGTGGATTCTTTACCCACTTTGCCACCTTGGAAGCCCCTGAAAGAGTCTAGTGGGGAATATAAAATATGTATTCAGATTACTATTATAAGAGCCAACAAGAAAACCCACAAACTGCCATATGGTCAAATTTCAATTCTCCGCCATTGTCAAAGGAAAGAGACCGTCCTTAGGAGAAGAGGTTAGGGGCCTCGCTGCCCAGAAGCCGCGTGACCCCTGGGTTGGCTGGAGCTGATCCTTCATTACTATTATACTGGGCTTCTTGCCCTCACAGGTACCCAGACTAACTGAGTGGCAGCCTCCTCAACTGTACAATGGTCAATTTTCTAGTGGAAGGAGAATA
>NW_011396858.1:0-764 GCF_000754665.1 Bison bison bison | reverse complement strand
GACGAGTGTGCCTCCCAGCCCTGCCAGCATGGGGGCATCTGCATTGACCTCGTGGCCCACTATCTCTGCTCCTGTCCTCCAGGGACACTGGGTAGGCCAGGACCAGGGTTTGGGGACAGGTGGGGAGGCTGGGTTTCTGAGCCCTCCTGATGTTCCCCATCCCCCATCCCCCTAGGCGTGCTCTGCGAGATTAATGAGGATGACTGTGGCCCAGGCCCAGCCCTGGACCTGGGGCCCCGGTGCCTGCACAATGGTACCTGCGTGGATCTGGTGGGTGGTTTCCGCTGCACCTGCCCCCCAGGATACACTGGCCTGCGCTGTGAGGGGGACATCAATGAGTGTCGCCCAGGTGCCTGCCATGTGGCACATACCCGGGACTGCCTGCAGGACCCAGGTGGGGGCTTCCACTGCCTGTGTCACCCTGGCTTCACAGGTGAGCATGGGAAGAGGGGGCTGGCCTGGGATCCTGCCTGTGTTCCCCACAGGCAGCTGATCCACTCCCTTCTGCTTGCCCAGGTCCCCGCTGTCAGACTGTCTTGTCTCCCTGTGAGTCTCAGCCTTGCCAGCATGGAGGCCAGTGCCGTCCTAGCCCGGGCCCTGGGGGTGTGCTGACCTTCTCTTGCCACTGCATCCCGGTAGGTGGTAGGTGGGGGTGGCCGGTGGTAACAGGGTCTCTGGAAGCAGGTAGGGATGGGGGTAGGGGGCGTGGCCTCATGGGAGGGTGAGGCTTTTAGGGGACAAGAAGTGGAAGAGGATTTCTGGGA
>NW_011396857.1:0-640 GCF_000754665.1 Bison bison bison | reverse complement strand
TGTTTATGGTTTCCTTTGCTGTACAGAAGCCTTTTAGTTTAATGTAGTCCCATTTGATTATTTGCCTTGGTTGCCTTTGCTTTTGGTGTGTAATCCAAGAAATTATTTTCAAGCCTGGCATCAAGGAGCTTACCTGTATTTTTCTTTTTTATGTAATATATAGTACTCTTATCATTTTATAATTTGCATTGATTTTTTATATTTATTGTTTGCCTCTCTTCTAGAATGTATACTTCACAGAACAGAGTATTTCTTTTCTCTTTTTTTCATTTCTACCTTTCCAGTGCCTAGCAGAATACCTGGCACATAATAAACACTCTATGAATATGAATACCTCCCTCTTAGAGATTTGCAAAGTCAATTAATACATTATATTCTCTGAGGTAGTCTTCTATAAAGAAAACTATTTAACTATAACCCGGCATTTCTCACATTTACTTAATGCAACTCCTTTTCCATGGAGCAACTGTTAGCATACAATGGAATTACCATTCTGAAGCTTATAATGGAGAAATATTGCTCTAGGTCAATGATTTAAAAATAATAATATCCAAATGGGATTTAACCCAGAAATAGAACGTGGGCTCAACATATGAAAATCAATGGGTCTCCTGCAGTGCAAGCAGATACAGTACCATCT
>NW_011396856.1:0-631 GCF_000754665.1 Bison bison bison | reverse complement strand
AAAGAACGACGTCGTTTTCCTTCAGAAAATGCGATTTCATGCCACATACCTCTTTTAATACCAAGAACTTACCCTTCAGCAACCAAGAACTGACTGTTATATTGGCATTCGACAGATTGGTGAACATACCTATCAGTGATAGTAGCGCCCCTCCCCTCCCCCGCACGCACGCACACACACACACACACCCCCCCAAGATCAGAAGGAAATAAAAGAAAAAAAATTGCTTTCTTACGTTTCACATGTCAGTATGGTGCCAAACACTATTATTGGATAGTCACAAATCTCTTTTGTTTCTGTGTAAAAGGGAGGTCCTTTCAAGGCGTGAATGTTTCAGAACTTTAATTTATTTGGAAATGACCCAGCTCTTCAGTACACTGTCGTCACTTAGTTTAGCACAGGATAGAAACTCGGGTAACCAAAACACCTGGAGAAACGATTGTAAGTTCAGTTCAGTTCAGTGGCTCAGTCGTGTCTGACTCTTTGAGACCCCGTGGCCTGCAGGACGCCGGGCTTCCGTGTCCATCACCAACTCCAGGGGCTTGCTCAAACTCATGTCCATCGAATCAGTGATGCCATCCAACCAACTTATCCTCTGTTGTCCCCTTCTCCTCTGCCTTCAATCAAGACT
>NW_011396855.1:0-669 GCF_000754665.1 Bison bison bison | reverse complement strand
GGGCTCATGAGTGTTTGTCGGGGTCTTCAACTAGGGCAAAACCCAGCCAAGTTCAGTGCAGGGGCTGATATGTAGGCTCAGGAGTGTTTGTCGGGGTTTGAACAAGAGCAGAAAGCATCTGCTTCAGGTCAGGGACTAACCTGTGGGTTCAGGATTATTTGTTGGGTGATCTAACAATGGCAGGACCTAGACTCATTCAGTGCAGTGACCAAGAGGTGGACTCAGGAGCATTTTCCGGGGGCTTGAGCAAATGCTGGACCCAGCTAGTTCAGTGCACATAACGAGATGAGGGCTCAGAAGTGTTTGTCCGGGCTTGAACAAGGGCAGGGCCCAGTGTAGTTCAATGTAGTCCCTGCACTGAACCAGGATGAGTCCTGACCTTGTTCAAACCCCCAACAAATACTCCTGAGTCAGCATCTCTGTCCCTGCCATGAACCAGGCTGGGTCCTTCTCTTGTTCAAGCCCCTGACAAATGTAGGTTAACATTAGTATCCAAACAAAAGTGAAAATGTACTTACACTCCTGGTAAGAAACTTACAGTTAGCAAATGGTGTCAATGCGTAAGAAGCTGAAAGGTGAAGGCTGCAATAGACTTATTCCCCTGAATACCTATGCAATTCATAATCCACACAGACCTCCTGTATCAAGAGACATGTCCTCAACAGATTC
>NW_011396854.1:0-729 GCF_000754665.1 Bison bison bison | reverse complement strand
ATATACAGACACAAATTAATATTCAAGACACAGGAAACAGGTAAACAGGAAACATAGGTGTTTCTGTAGCTGCAGAACCCGTTCTTTGTATGAAATATAAGATTTCCAGGTTTTTATGGTAAAATCTCCATTCTGATCTCAAATACTATATCAGTTCAGTTCAGTTCAGTCGCTCAGTTGTGTCTGACTCTTTGTGACGCCATGAATTGCCGCACACCAGGCCTCCCTGTCCATCACCAACTCCTGGAGTTCACTCAAACTCAAGTCCATTGAGTGGGTGATGCCATCCAGCCATCTCATCCTCTGTCTTCCGCTTATCCTCCAGCCCTCAATCCCTCCCAGCATAAGAGTCTTTTCCAATGAGTCAACCAACTCTTCACAAGAGGTGGGCAAAGCACTGGAGTTTCAGCTTTAGCATCGTTCCTTCCAAGTAAACAGGACTGATCTCCTTTAGAATGGACTGGTTGGATCTCCTTGCAGTCCAAGGCACTCTCAAGAGTCTTCTCCAACACCACAGTTCAAAAGCATCAATTCTTCAGGACTCAGCTTTCTTCACAGTCCAACTCTGACATCCGTACATGACTACTGGAAAAACCATAGCCTTGACTAGATGGAACTTTGTTGACAAAGTAATGTCTCTGCTTTTCAATATGCTATCTAGGTTGGTCATAACTTTTCTTCCAAGGAGTAAGCGTCTTTTAATTTCATGGCTGAAATCACCATCTACAG
>NW_011396853.1:0-596 GCF_000754665.1 Bison bison bison | reverse complement strand
CTTGAATAAGAACCCGATGCCCGGACACCTCTTCGAACTCCACCCTGTGAATGAAGTCAACACGAAGGGGCAGTGACTCGCCCGTGCATCGTGGGGAAAAGACCCCCAGGTTCCAAATACCGCTCGACAAGTGGCCTGTCTCGCCGGGAACACCTCGAGAGGCGAGAGGAGTTCCATGCCTCAACCCAAGACGAGGCCTGACTCTCCTGTCCCAAGTCTGCAGGGACCCTGGGATCGGAGTCTGAAATCAGAGTAACCCTGAGGTTCCTACCTCAACTGGAGATGAAGCCCTCTTCCAATGCACCAAACCCAGTGGAGTCCCGAGAGGCCCCTCCCACCTCCAGTTTCCCTGACTTCTCAGAGCCACCATGAGAAGCCCCCTGAGGTCATCTGCACAAGTCGAGGGACCCCAGGGTGTCCTGCCTCAACCCGAGAAAGACCTCGAGAGACCTTCTTCAACACGTCTCGAGGCCAGATTCCCCTACTATGACTTGAGAGCAATGACGCGCTCCCCCTCGCCACTCGCATGGAGACCCGACTTCCTTGGCGCCCCACGAGAGACTCACTGACCTCGCCGTCGTACCTCGCGAGAAATC
>NW_011396852.1:0-525 GCF_000754665.1 Bison bison bison | reverse complement strand
CTCCTGAGCCCCGTCTCGGTCACTGAACGTCACCAGTCGAGGTCCTGCCCTTCGTGCGGGCCCCTACGCACAGTCTCCCGACCCCACCTCTCGGTCCCTGCAGTCGCGCAGGCGTTCCTGGGACTTTGCATAGTCGAGTCCAGGAACATAATCCTGAGCGCGCGTCTCAGTCCCTGCCCCGAAGCAGGCTGGGTCCTTCCCACGATCCAGCCCCGAGAAGCATTCCTGAGCCCACATCGGGTTCCCCGCCCTCAATCAGGCTAGGTCCTGCCCTTGGACCGCCCCCCGGCAAACACTCCTGAGCCGGCATGGGTCGCTACCCTCAACTGGGCGGTGCCCGGCGCTTCTTGCGGACCCTAACAAACACTCCGGAGCCAACACCTCGGTCCCTGCACGGGACGAGGCTAGGTCGCGCTCGGCGTCAGTCCCCCGACAGACCCTCCTGAGCTTGCCTCGCGGCCCCGGCACGCACCTAGCCTGGGGCCTCCCCTGGTGCACGGCGCCGTCCAACGCCCCCGAGCCAAC
>NW_011396851.1:0-574 GCF_000754665.1 Bison bison bison | reverse complement strand
GACGGGTATCTCTTGGAGCTCACTGGGTGGACTAAAGGGAGTCAAGCCTCCTGAGGCGTTGGAGAGAGGTCGAGAGATTGGTCTCTAGGCCATACAGGAGACGAAGGCCCTCAACTCGCGATGATGGGGGAGTCTCAGGGTTGTTCTCGAGCGGCGGCCACAGTGTGCGGTTTCTCCCTAGGTACGACGGCGAGGTCAGTGAGCCTCTCGTGGGGCGCCAGGGAGTCGGGTCTCCATGCGAGTGGCGAGGGGGAGCGCGTCATTGCTCTCGAGTCATGGTAGGGGAATCTGGCCTCGAGACGTGTTGAAGAAGGTCTCTCGAGGTCTTTCTCGGGTTGAGGGCAGAAACCCTGGCTTCCCTTGACTTGTGCAGGTGACCTCAGGGGGCTTCTCATGGTGGCTCTGAGAAGTCAGGGAAACTGGAGGTGGGAGGGGCCTCTCGGGACTCCACTGGGTTTGGTGCATTGGAAGAGGGCCTCATCTCCAGTTGAGGCAGGAACCTCAGGGTTCCTCTGACTTCAGACTTCCTATCGCAAGGTCCCTGCAGACTTGGGACAGGAGAGTCAGGCCTCGT
>NW_011396850.1:0-579 GCF_000754665.1 Bison bison bison | reverse complement strand
AGCGGCGGGAGGGCCGGCAAGCACGCACGGCGGGGGCCGCGGGACAGGGCCGCGGGCGCCATCCGGGGACCACAAAGACACCGGGACACGGCCGGGCCACCAGGAAAACCAGCGCGGGGTCCCACCGCCACCCACACACGAGGGCGGTCCCGCGACACGCCTGGGACGCCGACCGGTCCCGGCCAGCCCCAGAGCGGGCCCCCACGACCCGGCCCCGCCGCCAGGGCCGGCGAGCCGCCCGAACCCGTCTTCCGCCATCCGTCCTCGACAGATCCGTCTTCCGATCTAAGTCTGCCACCCCGAGGCCCGACATCCTGGGGATCACGCTCTCGAGCGAGGCGGCCCCGACCGTGACCGCACGCCGCCACCGGCTGCGGCTCGTGGGGAGAGGGCGGGCGCGATAGGCTCTCCCGCACCACGGCTGCGGGGCTGGGGAAGCCGGGGCCGACCGGACGTCGCGCCCCCAACACCTTCCCCCCTTTGCCCCAAGGCTCACCACACCGCGGGGACCGACCGCGCGCACACGCGGCGCACGCACGCTCCGGTCCCCCCCACCTGCCGGACGCCCGGCGGGGCCCA
>NW_011396849.1:0-704 GCF_000754665.1 Bison bison bison | reverse complement strand
AGATCTCTAGTTTTCCCATTCTGTTGTTTTCCTCTATTCTTTGCATTGATTGCTGAGGAAGGCTTGCTTATCTCTCCTTGCTGTTCTTTGGAACTCTGCATTCAGATGCTTATATCTTTCCTTATCTCCTTTGCTTTTCACTTCTCTTCTTTTTACAGCTAAGTCATACAGTGACTCACTTAGTGGCTCAGTCACACACTTGAGAATGTAAGGAACAACACTTCTTGAAACAGGCAATATCGAAAACAATAGCAGTAATAGTAGAATCATAAGAAGTTAAGTCAAGAACTTCTATTAGGTGTAGCCCAGTGACATCTCCATGTCATCTGACTTAGTTTGCTAAATGACTATAACTTGCTGTTGATATCCTGCTTGTAGATCCTGAGCATCTGATCTTTATTCAAAGACTGGTTATTGAGATAAGCTTTAGAAACAAACTCAGAATGTCCTTTTTTAACAACTTAATTCAACCTCTTAGCAATGTAACATAACCACAAGGAACTATCTAAGGAGTGAGTCTTAGTAAATACAGACCTTAATTAAAAAAACTGGAACTTAATATTCAGTGAAACATAATAGATGCCATAGGCCTGACATCAGTTAGGTGGATTTTCTTTTAGAGCTCCCCAGTATACGTTGAGATTTCTGTATATGTCGGGAGACAGTCTTTTTATTTACCTGATAAGGCTGTTCAGAACCCAAGT
>NW_011396848.1:0-541 GCF_000754665.1 Bison bison bison | reverse complement strand
ACCGGGCCTTCCCTGGAGCTGTCCTCCCGCCTAGAGGCAGGTGGATGTGCTGTGCGGGCTTCCCCTGTGCGTTTGGGCTCCCTAGCACAGCCGCAGCGCAGGGGAACCAGCCCATGATCAGTGAGCTCCGGGCAGTACTTTGGTCCCAGGTTTGGAGCCCAATGCCCGGAACGCGGGAGAGAAGAGGCTGGCTGCCGGCGGGTGCTTGCAAGCCTGTTACTGGGAAGGACCGAGTGAGCTTCCACACCGGCGGAGCTCCAGCTCTGCGCCCAGGCGCGATAGCACAGACCCCAGCTGAGAGGCTGCTCTGGGCTGGGCGAGCCTCCCCAAGCCCTGCCCAGCTTCTAGCGTTCGCGCCCGGGAAGGAGCAGGCTGCGGGAGTGTGGGAACGTGACTGGTGCCTGACTGCTGCCTCAGCTCAGCTCTCCCCTTCCTTCGGACCTAGGAGCCAGGCGTCCTTGCAGAGGGCTTAAGGGCTGGGGGTGTGCACACTGCCAAAGCCTCCCGCAGGGAAGCTCTTTCCGAGGGAAAGGAAGCGCCC
>NW_011396847.1:0-540 GCF_000754665.1 Bison bison bison | reverse complement strand
CTTGCTTTTTCCATGATCCAGCAGATGTTGGCAATTTGATCTCTGGTTCCTCTGCCTTTTCTAAAACCAGCTTGAACATCTGGAAGTTCACAGTTCACATATTGCTGAAGCCTGGCTTGGAGAATTTTGAGCATTACTTTACTAGCGTGTGAGACGTGTGCAACTGTGCGGTAGTTTGAGCATTCTTTGGCATTGCCTTTCTTTGGGATTGGAATGAAAACTGACCTTTTCCAGTCCTGTGGCTACTGCTGAGTTTTCGAAATTTGCTGGCATATTGAGTGCAGCACTTTCACAGCATCATCTTTCAGGATTTGGGATAGCTCACCTGGAATTCCATCACCTTCAATAGCTTTGTTCATAGTGATGCTTTCTAAGGCCCACTTGACTTCATATTCCAGGATGTCTGGTTCCAGGTCAGTGATCACACCATCGTGATTATCTGGGTCATGAAGATCTTTTTTGTACAGTTCTTCTGTGTATTCTTGCCACCTCTTCTTAATATCTTCTGCTTCTGTTAGGTCCATACCATTTCTGTCCTTT
>NW_011396846.1:0-623 GCF_000754665.1 Bison bison bison | reverse complement strand
AAACCTTTGGCTCCAAGTTAGACAATGCAGATGACCCCGTCAGAATGCAGGAGCCAAGGGAGAATGACTCAGAAGAGGGAAGACCGGGCAAACACTGCAAAGCCAGAGATGAAAAGTTAAGATGGGTGTTTATTGTAATGATTCAGCTCATAAACAGATTCTGACAGCCACGTTCAGGTGCACGTCAACAGGGCTTTCTTCCTCAAGGAATATCAAAGCCAGCCTGCTGATCCACTCACAAGCACACACCGTCAAGATTCGGGACACCTAAACTAAGGAGCAGTTTGCTGAAGGCATCAGAGCTAGGATAAAACATCAAGAGAACTAACATTTTATTTTTCCAGTTCCTGTGGCCATACCTATGGCTGAGGAGCTTAGGGCTGGAAAGAATAGAGGCTGAAGTCATGGAGCCCAGCTCCCCAAACTTTAAGACGTCCAGGCATCACCTGCAGAGCCTGTTAACAGCAGAATCCCAGGCCCCACTCCCAAGAGTCTGACTGAATGAATGGGGAGAGGCGCTACCCCCACCCCCCAGGACTCGGTATGTCAAGGAGCACCCTAACATTCTAAGGTAGGTGATCCCTAGGCTGCTGCATGGAAAACCTGACCTAATCCAACGGCTG
>NW_011396845.1:0-583 GCF_000754665.1 Bison bison bison | reverse complement strand
CATGCATACACACACAATGACTATTGGAGGCTCCCACCATACATTTACAGTAGAGTTTGATTTTTTTTTTTTTTAAGTTTTTGGCTATACAACATGGCATATTCTACATTGACAGCATAGAGTCTTACCCACTAGACCACCAGAAAAGTCTGTTAGAGTTTGATTTCTTAGTGGCTAATCTAGCAGGAATAGTATGGAACAAAGGATTACTTTTACTTTTCTATTCTGTTACCTTTTTTCTATTGTTTGTACTTTTTCTTCTTTTTTTTTTTTTTACTTGTGGACATGTATCACCTTTAGTATAAAAACTGGTTTGAAAGCCAAGAAACATTTACATAGAAGACCAGGTTGTATATAGTGAAGCATACCTATAGAGCTCTTACCAGTGTATATCATGAGATAGTGAATCTTCATAAATTATCTAGTTAATTTAATTTCCTAGAGATATGCAGTTCTTGTTAAGTGGCAGGTTATTCATGGCAGTATCTCAAATCATACATACTCTAGCAGTAAAAGAAACTCAATATGCAACATTGTGGTTAGTTTATTCTTACTTGACTTTTTAGCTCATAACACTGTTAAC
>NW_011396844.1:0-903 GCF_000754665.1 Bison bison bison | reverse complement strand
CTCGACGTGGAAGCAAAGAACCCCGCTCTGCTCTCGAGTCGCGACGGGTATCTCTTGGAGCTCACTGGGTGGACTAAAGGGAGTCAAGCCTCCTGAGGCGTTTGGAGAGAGGTCGCGAGGTTGGCCGCTAGGCCATGCAGGAGACGAAGGCCCTCATCTCCGCATTGACGGGGGAGTCTCGGGGTGGTTCTCGAGCGGCGGCCCCAGGGTGCGGTTTCTCACGAGGTACGACGGCGAGGTCAGTGAGCCTCTCGTGGGGCGCCAGGGAAGTCGGGTCTCCATGCGAGTGGCGAGGGGGAGCGCGTCATTGCTCTCGAGTCATGGTAGAGGATCTTGGCCTCGAGACGTGTTGAAGAATGTCTCTCGAGGTCTTTCTCGGGTTGAGGCAGGAAACCCTGGCTTCCCTCGACTTGTGCAGGTGACCTCAGGGGGCTTCTCATGGTGGCTCTGAGAAGTCAGGGAAACTGGAGGTGGGGGGTGGCCTCTCGGGACTCCACGGGGTTTGGTGCATTGGAAGAGGGCCTCATCTCCAGTTGAGGCAGGAACCTCAGGGTTCCTGTGATTTCAGACTCCGATCGCAGGGTCCCTGCAGACTGGGGACAGGAGAGTCAGGCCTCGTCTTGGGTTGAGGCCTGGAAGTCCGCTTGCCTCTCGAGGTGTCCCCGGGGAGAGAGGCCACTTGTCGAGCGGTATTTGGAACCTGGGGGTCTTTTCCGGACGATGCACGGGCGAGTCACTGCCCCTTCGTGTTGACTTCATTCACAGGGTGGAGTTCGGAGAGGTGTCCGGGCATCGGGTTCTTCCCAAGAGGGGACCGGGAAATCGGGGTGCTTCGCAATGTGGAAGCAGCCACGAGGCCACGTCTGGAATGTCGTCGTGAGACCGGCCTCATCCTGAGGTGCG
>NW_011396843.1:0-578 GCF_000754665.1 Bison bison bison | reverse complement strand
CCAGGAAAGCAGCTACTCTTATTTGACTATGCCAAAGACTTTGATTGACACAACAAAACGACACACATGCAAAAAGTCACATCAAAACGTGGAATATTCTTCCAAACATCGGAATACATGCCTCCTGAGAATTTTTACATCCATGTAAATAAAATAAATATTTATCAGCTTGGAAAATTTTCTCAGTCAATAGGAAAGGGGAATTATGATAGTAGTGCAGGTTATAGAATGTTGTTGAGTAATGTGTAGAGCATTTGATTGGTTATTACATTTCTTTATTGATAATTCAGTAAGGCACTTAAAATGTGTCATATTCAGGCTCTATGTTTCAGCTGTTGTGAAAGATGCATAAAAAGGGTAGACCCAAAACACATTGAAGATATCTGTACTCTCCTTCGTAGGAGGGCAAACAGTAGTTCCTTCCAACCGCAAGAAATAGTTGAGACAAAGTTGTTAAAAGGGGCTTAGCATAAGGTAAGGTAAGGTTAGGTAAGTCACTTCAGTTGTGTTTGACTCTAGGCGACCCCATAGATGGCAGCCCACCAGGCTCCCCCATCCCTGGGATTCTCCAGGCAAGA
>NW_011396842.1:0-802 GCF_000754665.1 Bison bison bison | reverse complement strand
ATTGCAGGCAGATTCTTTGCTGACTCAGCTACAACATCTAATCTTACTGCATTGTGATCAGAAATGATGCTTGAAATGATTTCATTTTTGTTTTCTTTTTCTAATTTACCAGGGCTAGATTTATGCGATCTATCCTGGAAATGTTCCATGTGCACTTGAGAAAAAGGTGAGATTCATTGTTTTGGGGTGAAGTGTCCTATAGATATCAATTAGGTCTAACCGGTCCATTGTATCATTTGAAGCTTGTGTTTCCTTGCTGATTTTCTGCTCGGTTGATCTATACATACATGTAACTGGGATATGAAAGTCTCCGACTATTACTACATTACTTTTAATTCCCCTTTCAAATTTGTTAGCATTTGCCTTACGTACTGCGGTACTCCTATGTTGGGTACATAGGTATTTATAGAAGAAAAGGAGAGAGATAAACATCTGAATGCAGAGTTCCAAAGAATAGCAAGAAGAGATAAGAAAGCCTTCTTCAGCGGTCAATGCAAAGAAATAGAGGAAAACAACAGAATAGGAAAGACTAGGGAATCTCTTCAAGAAAATCAGAGATACCAAAGGAACCTTTCATGCAAACCTTGGCTCGATAAAGGACAGAAATGGTATGGACCTAACAGAAGCAGAAGATATTAAGAAGAGATGGCAAGAATACACAGAAGAACTGTACAAAAAAGATCTTCATGACCCAGTTAATCATGATGGTGTGTTCACTGACCTAGAGCCAGACATCCTGGAACGTGAAGTCAAGTGGGCCTTAGAAAGCAGCACTACGAACAAAAATAGTGGAGGTGATGGA
>NW_011396841.1:0-629 GCF_000754665.1 Bison bison bison | reverse complement strand
ATGGCACAGTGAGCTAGGGTGTCTTGATGTGTATGACCGAAGATTCAGGGAGCTTCCCGAGTGACGGGGACTAGGTATTTGGCCGCTCGCGTCCGATCTCAGGCAGGCCGTCTCGCTCGACGATCATTTGACGTATGTGATGTCTGTGGGGGCGTGCTGTGTGTGTCTTCGTGGCCGTGCAAGCTGTTCTCTCTCTGTGGAGAGAGGGGGTCGCTCTACGGTCGTGTGTCTGGGCTTCTCGTGGCTGTGGTTCCTCTTGGGGGGCAGGGGCGCCGGGGCACGTGGGCTTCAGTGGCTGCTGGGTGTGGGCTCAACACTCGCAGCGGCCAGGATCTAGAGCACAGACTCCATCACCGAGGCGTATGGGTAGCGTGTGGGCTCTTCCCGGACCCGGGGGGGCGAAACCCACGCCTCCTGCATGGGCACGGGATCGTTGACCACGGGCCCCCGGGGAAGCCCCAGTCCCGAACTCAAGACGGATCTCTCGACGTCACCGCTTTTTCTTGGAGAGGTTCGAAACGATCGGGCCAGGGAGAAGGACACAACCTGGACGTCCTTTCGATGGGATCCCTGAGTCCAGGAGGAGCCGTGCAGACGCCGATAAGGGAGGAAGGGGATGATTTTGCCTT
>NW_011396840.1:0-610 GCF_000754665.1 Bison bison bison | reverse complement strand
GAAGAGGCTGGCTGCCGGCGGGTGCTTGCAAGCCTGTTACTGGGAAGGACCGAGTGAGCTTCCACACCGGCGAGCTCCAGCTCTGCGCCCAGGCGCGATAGCACAGAGCCCCGGCCGAGAGGCTGCTCTGGCCTGGGCGAGCCTCCCCAAGCCCTGCCCAGCTTCTAGCGTTCGCGCCCGGGAAGGAGCAGGCTGCGGGAGTGTGGGAGACGTGACCGGTGCCTGACTGGGCCTCAGCTCAGCTCTCGCCTTCCCTTCGGACCTAGGAGCCAGGCGTCCTTGCAGAGGGCTTAGGGGCTGGGGGTGTGCACACTGCCAAAGCCTCCCGCAGGGAGAGCTCTTTCCGAGGGAAAGGAAGCGCCCCAGGCTGCCTTCCCAAGCTGGTGCTTCCCCGCCCAGACTAAGCGCCGCACGGAGGGAATCAGGGTCCCGGTGCCCCTGGCTTGGGGAGGCGGCTCCACAGCCAGAGTGTTGCTCCGTTTGTGCCCAGAAAGCGCCTGCCAGACCGGGCCTTCCCTGGAGCTGTCCTCCCGCCTAGAGGCAGGTGGATGTGCTGTGCGGGCTTCCCCTGTGCGTTTGGGCTCCCTAGCACAGCCGCAGCGCAGGGGAA
>NW_011396839.1:0-661 GCF_000754665.1 Bison bison bison | reverse complement strand
CTTACAAATGCATCCAGAAGAATGTAAAGAGCATAGAGTTCAAAAATATATATATTTTTATTCATTTATTTGGCTGCCTCGAGTCTTAGTCATGGCATGCAGGATCCTTTGTCCTTTCTACTGCCCTCTGGCATGTGGGATCTTAACCACCATGTATTAAACGCACGTTCCCTACATTGGAAGGCAGATTCTCAACCCATGGACCACGAGGGAAGTCTCTAGCCTTGGGTTTTGATACTCACCAACATTGCAGAAGGCCATGGCAAGGCAATCCAGCATTTTTGCCTGGAGAAGTCCATGGATAGAGGAGCCTGGCTGGCTACAGTCTATGGGGTCGCAAGAAGTCAGACACAACTGAGCAACTAGGCACAGCACTCACCATCAACCGTCTTAAAAGAGTCTAAAACGAGCTCTTTCTAATGGTCAGTTCTGTATTTTTTCCCTGCTTCATTGAGATGTAATGGACACATATTGTGTAAATTTAAGGTGAACACATGTTGATTTGATAAGAACAGTGTTTTTGATGTTATATCTGGTTACAACACTTGAGATCACGTTCATCAGTGAACTTCATTTTTGTTCTAATTCAGTGACTCTGTTACCTTATAAGGAATGGAAATACACATATTTCTACTCTGAAACCCTCCCTCCTTCTATGTAT
>NW_011396838.1:0-577 GCF_000754665.1 Bison bison bison | reverse complement strand
AGACCAGCAGGGACTCGTTGCCAAGACGGGGCCCATCCTAGGGCGCAGTTTCTCCGCTCAGTCAGCGACGCGGACAGGAAAGAGGACACGCCGACACTTCGTCGAGGACGTCCCTGGGCGAGGTACGACGGACGCGGGGAGCGGGGACGAGGCGGGGGGAGGGGAAGGATTCTTGACAACCCACCCACGGGGCAGCGGAATGCACTCCCAGCCGAGAGGGACCTCAGGCCAACGTCAGGCGGCGCGACCTCCCGCCCCGAAAAATAACTCGCCAAACCCCTTTTGTGACCCCGACCCCAAACTCTTTCAGCAAAAACAACGTTCAACATGACAAATAAAGACCTTCACGTTAGAAATGCGCACTCGTATTGTGGTGATGAAACAAAAGGCAAAAGCACACACTCATCACACACATAACCTCAACCAACCAGCTCGATTCATCTGGAAAGAAAATGCAAACGTCAGAGAGCGGGTCCATCTGGCGGCTCAGCCCGCCGAGGCCAACTCGAGCCCGTAAGAGCACATGGATCCGAGAGCTGACCAGGAAGAGACCAAGTGCCGCCTGGCCGGCTGGTCG
>NW_011396837.1:0-842 GCF_000754665.1 Bison bison bison | reverse complement strand
GAGAGACATTCCGAAGAATTCAACAGAAGATGAAGATTTTTGTATACAATGTAATAAAAGAGCATTTAATCTCAGTTGCTATTCAGATCTTTAAAAATTATGTGGGAATGTATGTGTGCTTGCTGTTAAATGGACAAAAGCTTGTGGTCAGCTGTGGTTAAGATTGTAAGGAGGCTCCCTTTGAATAAGGTATAGAATTTCCCCGTTATTTTTGAATTGTAACACATTAAACAAAATACGTATTGACTGAATTCCATAAACTTTGAAATGGCAATAGATTGTATCAAGGTGTATATTTTCATTATGTGAGACTTCCTTCTCTGAAAAGTGTTTTAAAACTGTTTCATATTTCTTGAAGCATTTCCATGTACTTTAGACAACTTAAAGTATTTTGCTCTTTAGAAAATACTTGAGTATGGAGTTTGTTGTTATCCTTATTATGGGAGAATAATGACTTTTTTTGGGGGGGGGATAAAAATTTGTATTCAGTGGATTCACTGGTCTAGGAGAAAAAGGTAGTGCATTTTGGTTACCTCATAGGAAGACTGCGTAAATTAGCATTGATTTTGCTAGCACCCATTTACTAATAAATTTTGCATGGCAAATAGGAAAAATAGTTATGCTTTAGTCATATTATAGTTTTTTGTTCGTGGGAAGGATTTCTTCATATTGAAGGTATTTGCCTGTTTGACCACATGTCTATTATTTTTACAGAGGCACAGTGTAGAGGTAGACTGTCCAGTGAACCTTAATGTGAAATTATCTCTAAAGACTTTTGTTAGGTAATTAATTGCGTTTGCAATCTTAATTCTTTTGAGGAGCTTCGTATGACCTCACTGTTG
>NW_011396836.1:0-590 GCF_000754665.1 Bison bison bison | reverse complement strand
CTTTCCAGTTCAGTTCAGTTCAGTTCAGTCGCTCAGTCAGTCCGACTCTGCGACCCCATGAACCGCAGCACGCCAGGCCTCCCTGTTCATCACCAACTCCCGGAGTTCACGCAGACTCATGTCCATCGAGTCACTGATGGCATCCAGCCATCTCATCCTCTATCGTCCCTTTCTCCTCCTGCCCCCAATCCCTCCCAGCATCAGAGTCTTTTCCAATGAGTCAACTCTTCACAAGAGGTGGCAAAAGTACTGGAGTTTCAGCTTTAGCATCATTCCTTCCAAAGAAATCCCAGGGCTGATCTCCTTCAGAATGGACTCGTTGGATCTCCTTGCAGTCCAAGGGACTCTCAAGAGTCTTCTCCAACACCACAGTTCAAAAGCATCAATTCTTTGGTGCTCTGCTTTCCTCACAGTCCAACTCTCACATCCATACATGACCACTGGAAAAACCATACCCTTGACTAGATGGACCTTTGTTGGCAAAGTAATGTCTTTGCTTTTCAATATGCTATCTAGGTTGGGCATAACTTTTCTTCCAAGGAGTAAGTGTCTTTTAATTCATGGCTGCAGTTACCATCTGCAGTGATTTT